>NC_143571.1:7340000-7645000 GCF_054136105.1 Typopeltis vanoorti
GTCAATGAGTTCAAGGAGTGGTATGATAAACTTTGTGTTTTCTAAAAACGACTTCCCACGATGAGTCTTTTGACTCCATGGAGGCCTGGATAATAATAATTATAATAATAATGATATTCTTTTTGGCATTAGAATTTATTTTCCCACAAGAAATAACCAGAACATAGTATGCAGGCAAAGATGGCCATAATATCAATTGGATATTGGAGTGGAATCAAGGCAAATGAAGGTAGCTAGCAGTACTCCATACTAAGGTCACCACTCTTTAATTTGTATATTATAGGGAAAGATTTAAGGGCAGGAGGATATGCAATTGTCTGCTGATGATGCAAAACTTGGGAGAGCAGTAGTCGATAAAAGTAATGTAGATATCTGCAGGATAACTTAAATAAGTTGGCAATGTAGGCAAAGGACAATGATTGTCAGTTTAATGTTGCAAAATTTAAGATAATTCATATTGGGACAAAAAAATTACATATTTTGTGTCATTTAGGGAAAGATTTAAGATGGGGGGGGTATTCAGTTGTCTACTGATGGTTCAAAACTGGGGAAAGCAATAGTCGATAAAGGCGATGCAGATATCCTGCAGAATGATTTAAATAAATTATGCGCATTGTGGACTAATGATTATCAATTTAATATTGCAAAATGTAAGGTTGCAACATTTCATTTGAGTTGAAACTTGGTTTGAAAAGGTTGCAAACGATGTATCACATTGATAGTACTGGATTGCGGGAAGTTGATCAGGCCAGGAACCTGGTGACTAATAATGGATAGAGAATTGAAGTTCAGAGGGTATATTGCAAAAATTGGCAAAATAGATATTCCCATATTTAGGAATCTCAAGGGATTACTTGGATGATGGCAAATACTAACAAGTAGAT
The DNA here is from genome assembly GCF_054136105.1 of Typopeltis vanoorti. NCBI lineage: Eukaryota > Metazoa > Arthropoda > Arachnida > Uropygi > Thelyphonidae > Typopeltis > Typopeltis vanoorti. The sequence goes on from NC_143571.1 coordinate 7,340,885, forward strand.
AGGAAGGTTATTATCCCTCTTATAAGTGATGTGACCTCATCTTGATTACTGTGACCAGATTTGGTCACCTAGGTTTCTTGGGGATCAGGAGGTGGTGGAGAGGATTATTAAGAGACAAGTGACCAAGCTGGTTACAGGTCTGTGGAATGCTGCTTATGTGGATAGACTGAATATGTGTGTGTGTGTGGGGGGGGGGGGTTTGCAAAGTGAATTAAGGCCTAAGTGCTTTCTTTAAACAAATATTCAAATTTATACTGACATCGATGAAGTGTGTTTCAGACCATAAGATATTGTGGTCTCTATCTATTCTGTGCTGTGCCAAGCCAGATTTCTCAGCTTTACTGTTACTAATATAAGACTGGTGTTCTTGTATTCTCTTTTCTACTGGGCATCCAGTTTGTCTGAAGTTTGTTCACCTACTTACCGAATAGCCATTTAGGACACCTATTGAAAGTTCAGATTGGTAACTCCCAATCATTCATAAAAAGTTTTTCCTATTTTCTACATAAAATGAAAAACGTTTCCCTACAGCCGAGTGATATAATGGTTAGCTATAGATATAGATATAGATAAATAGATATAGAATCCCTATTCACTAACATTCCTCTTGAGGATACTACATCTTATTTCAGAAGCATTTCCACAGGACTTAGTGAAAGTATTTGACTTTGTTATGCATTTCAGATATTTTATTTGTCAAAATAAGTTTTATAGTTAGGTTGAAGGAACTGCAATGGGAAGTCTTCTCTCCCCCACCTGCTACTTTTTATTTAGAACATTTAGAAGACATCCTTTTCTCATCCTTACAACTTCAGCCTTTCTTTTGGGTGCTTTATATAGACGACATTTTTGGCCCCATAATTAAGAAACATTGCCTACTTTTTTTATGTAATATAAATAATATACATCCATGAAGTAAATTTACTATGGAAATGGAAAAATTAATGTTTTCAGATATTCTACTCCTCTGCTCACCATCACATGAATTAATTACTTCCATTTATTGAAAGCCAGCTTTCACTGGAAGCTACATTCAATACCATCCATCACAGAAGACTGAAATTATAAAAACTTGATTGCAATGTGCTCATACTATTTGTTCTACACCTCAACTGTTACAGCAGGAATCTTAAGCATCAAATGATATATGAAACTCAATGGATTCTCATAAAGGACCACACAACAGCTTTTTAATTCCTATAATCCTAGCTCAGATAACGAGCAAAGAGTACGTTTAGTTACAATCCTTTACATCTCTGGCATCTCAGAACCCATTTCCAAAATTCTTAAGAAATATAATTTAGTAGCTACTTTTCTTCCTATCACAAATTATCAGCATGGTTTCCATCTTCCAAAGATAAACAGTCTCCATTAACTCTACCTGGTGTCTTCCAAGTTCTTTGTGACTGTCATTGTACTTACTTTGGAAAAACTGAATGCTAATTAGAAAAGATTAGCAAAAGTAAATCTGAGAAATCTGGCTTGGTATAGCCAGGAATATATACAGACCACAATATCCTATCGTCTGACTTACTTCATCGATGTTATAAATTTGAACGTTCATTTAAAGAAAGCACTGAGGCCTTACTTCATCACCTGAATTTAAATTGGAATGACTGCCTCTTTCTCTAAGATATGGGAAAGTCTTATTATAATCAGTAACTTTTTTTAAAAAATAATATTATTATTATTATTATTTATATGGTCACTCCATGGAGTCAAAAGACTCATCACAGGAGTCTTTTGACTCTGATGTATTTAACACCCTATTAATTAACACAATACCTATCGTATTAAACATATTCACTGTTGGGGGCACTCACAACCACCTCTGACAATCCATTCCAAGAAAAGAACCTAGTCCACACATCCTTGCTATCCACGCTCTTAGACAGCTTCCAAGTGTGATCCCTTGTTTTCTTCCTATTCCTCATGTATTGAAAAATTTCTTCTGTGTCAATCTTATAGTATTCCTTTAGTAACGTATAAGTTTCTATCATATCCCCTCTCCTTTGCCTGTCAGCTAAACTCTGCAACAGACACATCCTCAATCCATCCTCATATGCAACATTCCACAAACCTGTCACCAGCTTGGTCACTCATCTCTGAATTATCTCCACCACCTCCCGTTCCCCAAGAATGCAGGTGACCAAATCTGTGCATAGTAAACAACATGTGGCCAAATCATAGCCTTATAAAGAGGAATAATAATCATCCTATCTTTACTGTAAATGAGTTCTTCAACATCCAAGTAATCTTTTGAATTATTTTGCCAACTCTTGCAATATGTTCTCTGAATTTCAAATCTCTATCCACCTTTTCATCTCAAAGTGAGATAATAATTATATTTATCTTACATTTTACAATATTGAATTGATAACCATTGTCTTGTGCCCACACTGGCAATTTATTTAAATCATCTTGTAAGATATCTATGTCATCTTTATCAACTATAGCCCTCTAGTTTTGCATCATTAGCAAACAACTGAATGCCCCCTTCTGCTATATCATTAATATACAAATTAAAGAATAGTGGTTCTAGTACAGAGCTCTGAGGTACTCGGCTATTCACTCTCATTCATCTTGATTCCACTCCACTATACACCATCTTCTGATGTCTGCCTATTAGCCTCCCCTACCACGCCACCAGCCTCAAATCCATTCCCATTTGCTCCGACTTATGTAATAGTTTATGAAATAGTTTTAACAATTTAAATAGCAATTTAAATTGCTCAATAGTTATATAGCTTAAATAGCTGTAAGTTTATGAAATAGCTAATGAATAATTAATATTGCATTATTCCCTCATTGACTCTTACTTTTTGAAACCAATCCATTGTTCGCATTTTACCTTATAATTAATTATTATCACCACTGTTAATGACCTGTAATATTCATGCTGAAATATGTCTTTAAATAAAGAGTATTACTTATTCTTTATGTTTTTTGCATTTTAATAATAATGCAAGTAGTTTACTTATGAAGATACTTTATATGCAAAAGTTTCATTTGTTTATGCCGAGAGTATGAATAGAGATAAAAGAAGAATATTATTTCTTTGTAAGCATAATATACTCAACACAAATATATGATATATAATATATTCAACCCAACACAAAAATATTGCTTCATTCCATAATAATAAGTTCTTTATTTTGATATTTATCAACAAAATACTATTTATGGCTGACATGTACTGATGGCTAAAAAGTGATGTTATGTACAAAATTTGTTATGCTTTATGCCTTTAGATTTAACAAGATCAGAATTATTTATTTTATAAACATATATTCTTTTTAATTAGTCATCATTATTATTTCTATGTCTAAGTACATTTTATAAAGATTGCTTTCAGGTGATAAATCAAATGGATGATGAAATCATTGAAAACACCTTTGGCTTTCTATCACCAGAATGGGGTGAGTTTTGTAATTGTTATATTAATTTTGTTTATTATGGGATTTATAAAATCATCACTGTGTTCCAATTTGTTTATTTATTGTAATTTTCAAAATCTTGTCTCTATAATGTATATTTATATACAATTAAAAAAATGAACAGGAGGTTAAGGGTCAAAACTAAATAACTATAACTGTATTGCAAAATGGTGACCGTCTTCTAATACGATGCCCACTTCTCACATTCCCTTGATGTATTTTGTATTATCTATTTTAATGTTGATCAGATGAGGATGGGCTGCCAATTTAGAACAACCCATCTGTAATCTGTGTTGCATTAAACCAGTTATTTGCATACCAGCTGATGTATTATTATGTTCCCTCATCAACCACTATTGTCATGTTATAATAAAAGGCAATCATATTACTAAAGCAAGAGCACCCCTTAACAAATCCATGTTGACTCTCACAGATATCATTACCTTTAAATGCTCAACACTGTATATAGTCCCTCACTAATTTCTCCAAGATCTTAACAATTACTGATGAAACAAAAACTGGTCCATAATTTGACACTTCCAGTCTACTACCACCCTTATGCAATGGCACTATTTTACCTTCCTTCCACTCCTTTGGTACTTTTCCCATAGCAAGACTTTCATTGAAAACTAGGGTCAATGCAAGTTCTTTAGCAAATTTTCTCAAAACCTGTGGCAAAATTCCATCTAGTTCTACTGCTTTATTGACATCCAGAGTACCCAGTATTTGAAACACACTCTCTCCTCTTGAACCTCAAACCTGTCTTCTCCCTCTAGTATTAAAACCTACTTCTCCAGGATGAAATACTCCAATAATGTGTTCATTGAACAACTCCACTATGTCCTCTACATCAGTCACTCTATTCCCATTTTTATCCACAATGTCATTCTTCCACAATCATTTCTCCTCCTACCGGCCACATAGCTAAAAAATTCCCTAGGATTTTCTTTGGATCTTAATGACAATCTCTTCTCATATTCCAGTTTCACCTTCCTTACCATACTAGTCACTCTCCTAGCCTGAGTCTTATATTCTTCGTGCATCTGCTCTCCATCCCTCTCCTTATATCTCTTCCATAATCTCTTTTTCACCCGTAGTTCCTGTTTGATAGTGTTTGTCATCCACTTGACACCAAATTGTGTATGGTAAAGAAGGCGAAAATGGAATATGAGAAGAGATTGGCCCTAAGATCCAAAGAAAATCCTAGGAAATTTTTTAGCTATGTGGCCAGTAGGAGGAGAAATGACTGTGGAAGAATGATATTGTTGTATAAAAATGGGAATAGAGTGACTGATGCAGAGGACATAGTGGAATTGTTCAATGAACACTTTATTGGAGTATTTCATCCTGAAGGAGTAAATTTTAATACTAGAGGGATAGGGCAGGTTCGACATTTAGAAGTGCAGGAGGAGAGTGTGTTCCAAATACTGAGTGCTCTGGATGTCAGTAAAGTTGTGGGACTGGATGGTGTTTCAATACGGGTTTTGAGAGAATGTGCTAAAGAACTTTTATGACAGCTCCTTGGACCTGGCTTTTCAATGAAAATCTGGCTATGGGAAAGGAGTCCATGGAATGGAAGGAAGGTAAGATAGTGCCATTGCATAAGGGCGGTATTAGACTGGAAGTGTCTAATTATAGGCCAGTTTGTGTATCATCAGTAGTTATTAAGATCTTGGAGAAATTAGTGAGGGACTGTATATAGCATTGGGCAGATGAGGGTAATCTGTGAGAGTCAACACGAATTTCTGAAAGGGTGTTCTTGTTTTAGTAATATGCTGGCCTTTTATAATAAAGTTACAAGAGCAGTAGATGAGGGAAAGGCATATACTGTCATTTTCTTGGACTTAGGGAAGGCATTTGACAGAGTTCCACATGATAAGCTGATATTTAAGTTGCAGCACATGGGTCTGGATGTCAGGTTATCAACTGGATTCAGGATTGGCTGTCCAATAGGTATCAGAGAGTTGTGTATGGTGGGGCAGTTTCAAGGAGGCAGAGGGTTACAAGTGGGGTCCCACAGGGCTCACTACTGGGACCTATATTGTTTAACCTTTATTTCAATGACATTGCCAGTGGATTGAAGGGGGATATTCAGTTGTTTGCGGATGATGCGAAGCTGGGAAGGATTATTAGTAATAGTGCAGATGTGGTAGCCCTGCAAGAGTATTTGAATAAGCTAGATAGATGAGCAAATGAATGGTGTTGTCAAGTTTAATGCATCAAAATGTAAGGTCTTGAGGTTTGGGAAACATTGATGGGACGCTGCATACTCTATGGGAGGAGTTATACTGGAGGAAGTAGGAGAGACAAGAGATCTGGGGTTGATGATTGATAGAAACCTGAAATTTAGAGGACATATTACAAAGGTGGTGAAGGTAACACAGAGGATTGCTACAATAATGAGAAGGACACTGACCTGCAGAGATAAAAGGGTTATCATTCTGTTGTATAAGCCTCTGATCAGACCACACTTAGATTATTCTTTTCAGATTTAGTCCCCAGGATTTGAAGGGGATAAATTAACTGTGGAAAGGATACAAAGGCAGATAACAAAGATTGTTTCAGGACTCTACCATGTTAGTTATGAGGATCGGCTGAGTGGATTGCAGAGTTTGGTGGATAGAAGGAGAGGTGATATGATTGAGACTTTTAAACTGTTGAGAGGTGGTCACAGGGTTGACACTGGGGAGTTCTTTCGCTTGGTTGAACAGCGGGAGGGAGTGATGACAAGGGGCCATCCCTGGAAGTTACGAAAGGAAACTGCGAGCAAGAGAGTGAAGAGTGTTTTCTTTGCATGGAGGGTGGTTGAACCATTGAATGCATTGCATGATAGAGTAGTGAGAGTAAGAACGGTCAGTGAGTTTAAGAAGTGGTAATAGGCATTGTGTTTCTTAGGAGGGACCTCCCGCGATGAGTCCTTTGACTCCATGGAGGCCTGAATAATAATAATAATAATAATAGATACAGTCGAAAAATTAAAGTTACATTTTTCTCAGACTCCATGTTTTTATGAAATACCTAAGATCCGTAAAGATGGTATTCCCTTCTCCCCATTGTGACTGCATATATTCCCCAACTTATGTATTACCAAATGTTTAACCAGACAATTACTTGCACATGTTGAAAATCCTCATTAATTTATCAAGAATTTGTCAGATTTTCTAACAAAAATTAGTAGTCACTCCCTTCGAGCTACTGAAATTATGGCCAGTTTTGATGTCGGATCATTATTCACTCCCGTTCCCTTGAATATTTCCTCAAACTGATATCACAGACCTTTCCTTCTAATATAGTTCACAAATTTACAAAAATAAACTCTTCACACAAATAGAAGGAATTCTGATGGACAGTCCACTTTCTCTTACATTTGATAATTTCTACCTGAAACATTTTGAAAATATCTTATTTTCTTTACTACAACCCCAGTTATCCTTCTGCTTACATTTTGATGATATATTTTCAGTCTAGCCTCATCTCAAGAATACACTCCCTGTGTTTCTAGAAAAATAAATGGTCTACTATTATAATTACGGCTATTTTGCCTGCTTCAGTTTAGGAGTGCCCCTGTTTAAATGTCACAAACCCTTGCATGTAGGAAACTACCTCCATTTTCATTTATACCATCCATATTCTGTTAAAAAATCTGTCATCTTATCACAATTCATAAATGCTTATAAATTTTCAACCAATCAGAATAATCTAAACGCAGAAATAAAAAATCTAACACAGATCTTCATAAATCGCAACTATTCTACACAACTGATTAACTACGCAAACAAGACGGCAAAAAACCCCCAAAACAACCCAAGTACCAAAACGAACTTCCCAGCACAAAAAATTATCAAACTACCATACACCCAAAACACATACAAAGCTTATAAATACATCTTCAAACATACTGACTACAAATTGGTATTCACCACAAACCAAAAACTGGCAAATCTCCTAAAATCCACCAAACCTCACACACAGAAAGAAATATTTGAACATCACAATGTAGTCTATAAATTTCCCTGACAAAAAGGCTGTGATATCACCTACACAGGTTCCACCATCAGGTCTTTATGGGCAAGACTACAAGAACACTTCTGTGATTGTAACATCCCTATTCCAGAACATTTAAACACTAAAAAACGTAACATCAAAAAGAAAAATCGAATACAATGCACAGGAAAAACAGAAATAGCTGTTCACGCCCTTGAACAAAAACATACCCCGCAGATCGACAAGGCCATCATAGTAGACAGACAAGACAATGAAACAATGCTAAGAATATCGGAAACAATAGCCATAAAATGTGACGCGAGCTCTATCAACGTACACAGGCCCTACATAATCTCCAAGGTTTGGAAGCTTCACAACATAAAATTGAGGTCACAACCCCGACCAATAGGTGATAACACAAACACTTCAAAAACAGAAGCACCTACCCGACCTGACATAGCATCCACTTTCCCAATGTGTTCAGATGACGACCAAGAATTAGTCGAAACGGACCGCATCCCGTCAACCCCCTTTTTTCCCTTCCCTATATAAAAAATCAACCCTTTCACCTTTTCTTCCACCCTATATAATATAGTAATATAATATATATGTTTATATATTTATATTACTGGAAAAAAACCCGGGTTTTTCTAATTTAATTCTCCCAAATTGCCTACCCCCCCCTCCACACACTCAGTAGTTTGGACATCGCAGAAAGAAGAAAAGCCGCAACACCCAGAAAAAGGTATGTGTAAATTTTTCTTATGCTACATATGCTTTTTGGTAAATTTACATCTACAATGCCCTAAGAATCCATGAGTAAATAGCCAATGACGTTTAAACAGGGGCACTCCTAAACTGAAGCAGGCAAAATAGCCATAATTATAATAGTTTATTAAGAGGAGTAACATGGGAGTTTTCCCAGAAATAATATACATAAATGGTCTACATCTTCATATAAATTTCACAATGAAAGTTGAAGATGAGGGTAAACTAGTATTTGTATACATATTTTACTTTCTGTCTCTCCTTCTGCTGAACTTACTACTTTTGCATATTACCTTAAACCAATCCTTTCTGGACACTGCATGCTACATAATTCAGCTAATCATCCTTCCCAAAAGCTTGGCATTATAAAGAATCTACTAAACCATGTTAATGTTGTTTGTTTCAATCTTCAAAATACCTCCAATAACTTTGTAATATTCAGAATATTATGCAGAAAAATGGTTTCTCCAAAACACAAAAGATCGTGATTTTTATACACTAGCTCCAAGAAACCAAGAAACTGTACAATGAATTCCACTTCCTTACATCTTTGAAATTGTTTCAAGAATCTTAAAAAATATAACTTGATAGAGTAATAACATTGATCATCATGTATGCTGTAACAAGATAAGTTAATTTTATATTTATTATGAGACAATATTGTCTTAATTTTATTTTGAGTGTTACTGTATGATAATTGAGTGTGAAACACAGTGTTTGGGTGAATTCATAGGTTTGGATATATAATTAGTTATAATAATTTCATTGTTTTTTGTTAGCATTCCGGTACAAAATGGTAGTGAAAGGTAGATCATTGCGTAGTTTGGAGTGAAAGACAAATAAAGTGAATGGCATGGATTTTCAAGTATGCATGTGTGGGAAGATTTTGCAGATGTTTATGTGGAGAGGCTGGATAAGAGAAAGGAGCAAGTATCGGTATGCAAGAAGTGCAATAATCTGATGGACATTGAGGCTAGTTTAAATCAGAGTAGGGAACATGGCATTGTAACTGAAAAAACAGTTATTTCAGAGCAAGATTGTATGAATGCTAAAAATGTGTGGGAAACTGACAGTGAAGAAAAGAGTGCTAAGTACATTAAAAAGCAGCACAATTAATGGTAAGGTGGCATGTGAGGTTGACAGCAAACAAGCTTGTGTGACTGACAGTAAGATAGTGAGGGTGAATGATAGTGAAAAAAGGATGCAAGATTTGAAAGCTGAGTTGGTGAGGATAAGATGAAGGCAAGAGGTGAAGCAGATGAAGAGATTGAAATGAAGAGAATTGTAGATATATGTGGAACAATGAAGAAGATAGAAATGAATGATGTTGGTATGAAATAGGTAACAAAAGACCCACAAGTGATGTTCTATGGGGGATTTGATTATTACAGGTGTGGTGTATGAGAAGATGCACAAGGTTTGTTTTCTAGAAGGTAAAACGAATAGAGTGATGAGGCATTGGATATGAGGAGTTAGCAAACAAAAGAATTGGTAGTGGAAACAAATGACTTGACTGGGAAAAAGGAAAATGTAAGAGTGGGTTATGAGGAGGTTGTTGAGAATGATAAAAGATAATAGCATGATAGGAATGGTAGTCAGTGTGTTGTCCAGGTATGACAGTGATGAGATGAGGCAGAAAGCAAGATTATGAATGATATGTTAGCAGAAATGTGTGAAGAGAAAGGAGTGCAGTTGTTGATGTGTGGAAGGAGTTTGAACGACAAATTCAATTGTATAAAAGTGATGGACTGCGTTTGAATATTTTTGGTATGAGTCACTGGAAGGGAGAGTAATGAGTACAGAGAATGGATCTGATCAAGTAAGAAGCGATGTGAAAGAGTGAGAGAGTAAGCAAGGAGAGATTGAAGTGGTGTTTATGAATGAAGAAGTGGCTAGCATGAGAATAGAGAATGAGAGAACAAGTGTGCAAGACAAACAGGGAAAACAGGGAGGCTTAGGGTAGACAGGGGAACACAGCATGAGAAAAGTCATGGCTGTATTATCAGAAACAAGGGAAACAAAATGGTTGCATTGACACTGAGATCATTCACCAAAAATTATTTGAATAAGCGAGATGTGGTTGGATTAGGATAACATCTTAACTGGAATAGCAATGGAACAGTATGATGTTTTTTTGTGAATATAGAAAGGGTAAAAAGAGAAGTGGTGTGCTATTGATGATAGAAAAGGAGTTATGTCCATACAAGGTAGACAAGCTAGGGGGAAATAGTGACAGTAGTTTTGAAGCAGTATGGTATGATGTAGAGGTGAATATAATGAACTACTTAGTTAGATGTTGCTATAAGCCTGGAAAAGTAGAGGGAAGTGACCATGAAATATATGTGCAAATTAGCCAAACAAATAGGAAAAGGATAATCATTATGGGCGATTTGAATTATGGCAATATAGATTGGAAAGACGAGATAGCAACGGAAGTAAAGAAACTGAATTTCTCAAGTTTTTGAGGGATAACTACCTCAGACAGTATGTAACAGAGGACACACAATGATTGAGGGTCTTGGATTTGATCATCTCAGCAGAGGATGGTATTATAAATGAGGTATCAAATCTCCCTCCAGTTAGTGAGAGCAACCATGAAGTGATCACCTGGGTGGTTGCCAGCCATACGAGGACTTCTATGAGGAAAGGACATATGTGGGACTACAAAGCTGGTGATTATGAGAAACTCCGGAGACAGCTTCTCATAATCTTTGTGCATTATTGCCTGTTTGACGAATGTCAAACAGACAATAATGCACAAAGCAGATCTCTGATTTCCAGATGTTTTGATATACTGTATTTACTTCATCTATAATTATAGTTTACTAATGTTATAATTATTTTAATGTAGAAATAAAGTAACACATAATTATTATTATTATTATTTTTTTTTTAGAAAAAAGAGTAGATCCACAAGGAAGAGTCTATTTTGCTAATCACAATACCCGAACAACACAATGGGCAGATCCACGTGTAGAGGAGTATGATTTCATTTTATTATGTGGAACATAAATTCAAGTTAAATACAGGCAATCCCTGACTTGCATCAATTCGGACTTATGCAAATTATTCTGACATTGTGAAAGAAAAAATTTTGATTTATAAAAATTTTACTTAGCACATCTATGTATATATTACTCACATGCTACCTACCAGCAGTTATCTGCAAGGCAGAAAACTCCATGTGATTCATGAATTCACCTTTCTCAGTCTTGTTTTGTTTTTATTATTGAATACCGATGTGATGTGTATTTGTGTTCAGTGTTTGCATGCACTTTGGTAGAGTACAGTCATGACTGGCAAGAGAACAAAAGCAGAAAAGTGAACCCATGTGTAAATTCACCAAACTGATGTAAAAGTTAAAATGAAAATTATAAAGAAATAGGAAGGTGAAGAAATGAAGCTTGACAGCATAGAATGTGTTCTTCTTTCATTATCAGCAATGCAATTGTAAATACTACCCACACTACATAAAGGAACATGTGAAAGGTCTGTCTCTTTAAAATTAACAGCAATGACATATTTATGACATTTAATTTCATCTGATGATTCAGATGAAAGCAAATCTTTTGAAAGACATAAAATCCAAACATCCAGATAGTTCTCAAGCCTTTATAGCAAATAATGGTTGATTCAATGTTTGATCATCCTTGTAATTTCGTAAGGAAGGTCGGACAGCCAAATTAACCTTTTTGTTTTTTCTATTTCTCATTCTATTTATACTGTTTTATATTATTTTGCACTAATAATTACATATTTAAATCCAATTTGCATGTGCATCCTGTGAATGAAACTAACAAAATAACCTTTAAAACATATTAATTTACTACTGTATATGTGTAATGTAAATGTGAGCAATAGTTGTGATTAATGAGTGAGTTAAATCTGACTTACATAAAATTCGTGTTATGTAAAGTTTTGTAGAATGTATCACTTATGTAGGTCAGGGTCTGCCTGTATTTTATTAGCTTATTTGATGTAAATGATGAAAACAGACAATATAAGAAAGTACAGCACAAAGTACCTTATCCAGAATGCCTGGGACTACATTTACTCTGCTTTAATAAGATACCAAGAGTCTAAACTATTGATACGTAATTTTTAAATTACTTTTCGACAGTTCTTCTTATTATTACTTATCAACAGTTCAAAACCTAATCCATGATAGGTCGTACGTTTTTATTTTATTTTTTCTATTTTCACACTGAAATCAATGCTACATACTATGTCCTCACATGTAGGACCAGAAAAGGCCTACACTCCAACAGTATTTCCCATGTTATCCAACAACTCCATCCCAGGAGAATTGAGAAGTCATTCTCTAGTAAGTTCATCATACAACTAGTGTGCCTTGCAAGCCATGGCTAAAAGTATCTTAAAATCAGCCCAAGCTTGGTAAGTCCATATAATTTTGCTGACACTATCATGCATGTATAAAGATTACAACAGTTCCAGAGATAAATTTTGGTACAGCTTTAATTGATAGAGGGGGGATCTCCCACGATGAGTCTTTTGACTCCACAGAGTGCCCATATAAATAATAATAATGATACAGCATGGTAGCTGAACTGCATTCCACTGAAACTGAAGTAAACATAGAAATAGAAAATAGCAATTTCTTATCTCCAGCAAGAATAATTTCAATTAGTAGATCAAGACAATTGCATGAGCAAGGAAAGTGAGAGCAATAATCAGACTATGGAAAAGATGCATAGAAATCCTGACGGTCATTCCATTTGGCAAAAATGAAGAAAACAAAATGAGGCGAGGAAATTTTGAGCTAAAGCAAATTATAAAGGGGATTCTAGGTCTCATAGCCCATGGCAGCTTTTTCCCAGAATTTTCCTATGATGGAACACTTCACAAATCCTGAAATTTTCAAATAACACCTTGGTTATTTTGTAATGTATTAATAATTAATTATGCCATAATTAATTTAATTTAATCATAAAGAGTATTAGTACACTTATGTATGTGGTGTGATGTTGACAAATATAAAATTACATTTAAACCAGTTATCAATCACTGAACTAATGAAATCTTGTAGCATATTGTAGTTTCCTCTGGCCAGCATCATTAAATTAATTTGTGCTGATTTTCATTGACATATTCCATTCTGATCACCAAAAATTTATAATATTATTATAAGTACTTACGAGTAAATGCCTACTTTTTCTCCTGTGTACTGGTAGTTTTCCCCTCCTTTTGTACATCCTGGAGATCACTTTGTAGGCTGGAGGAAGATGAATCACTATCTGTTGCATCACAAACACCTTCAACAAGAGATTTCTTAACACCAAAATTAAACAAACTCCCTTGTCTCTTATTTAAATTTAAATTAAAATTTAAATCTGTAGGCTTATTACTTTTAAAAAATCACAGCACTGCGGTTTCGAAACAAGCACTTTCACCCTGCAATACGAACTTGTGAAGAAAGTATTCAGTATTACTAGATTTGAGAACTGGATACAGACTACCTTGATCTTCAATTTCAGTGGAAAATTTTTCTTTATACTTCCTTGCTGATTGGTCACTAACATTTGCAACACAGATGTTATTTCGTTCAGTTTTGAGAACAGATGGTATGCTGCCCATTGTGGTAATTGGCTTGCAAGCAATTTTTATGACAGTTATTCCCTTTAGCTATTCCCTTTCCCAAATTACTTCCATGTTTTCAACTCTTATGTACTTTTGGAAAGTTTAGGTAAACTATAACCATAGATGTTGCCAATTGAGGTTCAGTGAGGAATAACAGTTTGACTTCTGTAAGAGGTGGTTTACATCTTTGATGTTGATATTAAACCCCCAGATGTTGGTAAAGTCCAGAAGGAGGTTTTTTAAGATGGAGTTTGTTGGTTTTATTTTAGATTTTTTTTTGGTATATTTTTATTGCTTTTTTTGCAGTTGTTTGTGGTATTTTTGATATTTTTTGAAGTTTTGACCACGGTGGCGCAATAATTTTTTATCGTCTTTCATGTTAGAATATATTGTTAAAATTTATAGAATGAGGACATGCAATAGGAGTAAAGGACTTTATTCTACACAGTTTCCAGTTGAAGAACAGTGTTCAACAGTGTTCCCTGAATGCTGATACTTCGATTCCCTCCAGTCATAACCTGAGTAAACAGCAGCAAGATTATTTGCCAGCTGATCAGAAGTTTTTGGAAACACCTCCTGAAGTGTTTCCAAAAGGTTTGATGCCTGTATTGTTTGGCAGCTGGCCTGCAGAAACCTCTTTACATAGCTGAGATATAAAATGAACGCTTCATAAAGATATTTCATTCATATGAGTGTGATGTGAAATCATACAGAGCTTGAGTGAAGTGGGAAAAGAGGAGGAGGAATTGTTGTTGATCGAGCAGAAGTATATAGAGAATTGAGTGAAATTAATATGGGTAAAGGAGACTTGATAACCTATTACACACATTTTGATGAATAAACATATCATATACCTGAATTGACTAAGTGGGTAGGAAATTGATTGGAGATAAAAGTTCAGTGTTGCAAAATATGTAAGGTTTTAAAATTCAGGAAGTAAAAGCGAATTGCAAAGTATTGAGTATTCAGTTGGTGGGAATATCTTACAGGAGGTGGAGATAAGGGATCTGTAAGTGATAATGAATAGGGACCAAACATTTGGAATCCTGTTGCTAAAATTGTGTTGACATCACAGATTATTACCAGATTAATGAGGATGATATTTTTCATAGAATGGGGGCCAGGGGGAAAGTAACAGGACATCCCTATAAGCTGTACAAGGAGGGTGTAAGCAGAGGAGGGTGATAGGAGGGTTTTTATTTTACTTGGAAAATGGTGGATGATTCAAATGCATTGCCTGATCCTGTTAGTTCAGGGCATCTGTCTTTAAGGCATAATATGATGAGTTATATACGTAAGCAGAACCTCCTACAGTGAGTCTTTTGATGAAATGAAAAACTGATAATAATAATTATAATAAAGAGTAAGATAGTACGATTGAATAAGGGTGGTGGTAGAATGGAGGTATCAAACTATAGGCCTGTTTACATTTCTTTCGTAGTTAAGATTTTGGAGAAATTGGTAAGAAACCATATACAGAATTGGGCAAATGAGGGTAATATTTATTATTATTATTATTACATGACACCTCCAAAGAGTCCAAACTCTCATCAAGGAGGGCACTTACTACAGCTCTTGTCTCCACCACTTAATCCACTAATCACAGCAAACCACATCTACCATCATCGTCTATCTACACCAATGCCATCTGCTGCCCACCAACACCACTATTTATTTGTTGTGTGTAAATTGCATGTTTTCCCAAGGCTGATTTGTCTGTATTCGCAATGAAAAACCTGAGTTTCCAGGAGAAAAAACCCTGCCTCCTCCATATGAGATCAGCTAACTCACCTTCCATTGAAAAAACCCATATAAAGATTCCTCTCATCATGATGAGAATTGAACTTAAGCCTTTTCCAATTAAAGGGCGCATCATTCTTCCAGTTATGCTACGGAGGCACAAAACACCTCCATTTATGCATGCCAGCATGGATTTGTTAAAGACTGCTTTTTTTTTTCTTTTTTTTTTTTTAGTAATCTGGTTACCTTTTACAATGGAGTAACTAGAGCAATGGATGAAGATAAGGCATACACTGTATTTTTTTGGATTTTTCCAGGGCATTTGACACATGACAAGTTGATATTTAAGTTGCATCATCTGGATTTGGATATCAGGTTAGTGGAATATTGGCTCTTTGATAGATATAAGAGAGTTATAAGTTTCAGTAAGGAAATACCGTGAGTAGACATATTACTAACTATTATAATAATGGAATTAACTCACGTAAATTATTCTTTATTTGTAGAATTTGCACCTGAATATCACAGGCATCATCAGTACAGGTACAAGGCTAATTAAACAATAACTGTTATATTCACAAAGTGCCACCTAAGTAGCTAAGGTTAAATTTCCTAAATTTATTTAATTATTATTATTTATTTATTTTAAATTATTTAGTTATTTAATTATTAAATAATAATTATTTAATTATAATAATTAAAAAATAAAAAAATAATTATTTTTATTTTTTATAAATATATATGTGTATACAATTATATGTTAGGAAAGATTTGTGCTTTATAAAGTACTATCTTCCACAAGGGGGAAAGATGTAGGCAATCGGATCTGTTTAGGTTAGGGGAGTGAAGTAATGTTGTAATGTTTCACATGCTTCTTTGTATAGCCGTTCCATTAGGAACCGACTTTTGTGAATGACTTTTGTCTTGTTTCACTTAAATCTATGTCTAGTGTTGATGGCATGTTCTGCAATTCCAGACTGTTCAGGTTCAAGGTACTGGATGTACGACTGGTGTTCTTCTAACCGGATCTTCCTGTTTGTCCGAAATATGATAATCCACACGAGCAGGGAATCTGGTAGGCACCTGGATAGCTGAGATGTGGGAGCTTGTCCTTTGGAGACATTAGGAATGTGAAGATTTTTCTGATGGGTCGAAAAGCCACACAGATATTTAGTGGTTTTAGCACCTTAGCTATGCGTTCACTAACCCCGTGTACATAGGCGATAGGTATATGTGTAGGTTCTTCTGTACTTGAAGAGGATGCTGGAGCACGACTACTTAAAGCTCTTTTTATGAAGGACTTCTTATAGCCATTGGATATGAAGGAGGAATTAATATACTGTAATCGTTTTTGTAAAAGGTCTTCTGAAGAACAAAAGGAGTTGGCTCTATGAACTAGTGTTTTTATAGTACCTGCCTTTTGGCTTGGATGGTGATGTGATTCAGCGTGGATGTACTGGCCTGTATGAGTCTCTTTCCTATAGACTGTGAATTGTAGATAACCCCCTTGTGGGAGATAGTACTTTATAAAGCAGCAAATCTTTCCTAACATATAATTGTATACACATATATATATATTTATAAAAAAGAAAAAAAAATTATTATTTTATATTATTTTTTAATTATTATAATTAAATAATTATTATTTAATAATTAAATAACTAAATAATTAATAATAAATAAATAATAATTAATAATAATTAAATAAATTTAGGAAATTTAACCTTAGCTACTTAGGTGACGCTTTGTGAATATAACAGTTATTGTTTAATTAGCCTTATACCTGTACTGATGATGCCAGTGATACTCAGGTGAAAATTCAATGAATAAAGAATAATTTACATTAGTTAATTCCGTTATTATAATAGTTAGTAATAAGAGAGTTATATATGGGGAGCAGTATCAGGGAGTAGAAAGGTAATAAGTGGAGTTCCACAGGGCTCAGTCCTGAGACTATTGCTGTTCAATATTTATGTCAGTGATCTTGTCACAGGACTACAGAGAGAGATTTGCTGTTTTAAGGATACTTGTGACATAAGACTGAATGATAAATGCACGTAAACACAAGAAAGATATTTAATTAACGAAATATTTCGGTCTGGAAATAGCAGACCATCTTCAGTGGTATTACAAGAACAGTTTTAAAAATACAAGCTAGAATACTAACAATAGATCGTTAAAAATAGAACACGGCGCGTAATGTTATATCACTAAGTATTAAGTATAAAACAGAACATTTTGAAGTAGAGACATGATTGGAAAAAAAAAAAATTAATGAGTAATCTTGATTAGACTTTCCCAGATTTTTGATATAGATACACAGTCATTACGATTCAGGTTGGGACGATGGAGTAAGGCCTCCACGCTTTCCTTGAACAAACGTTCGAACTTATAACGGGATCTAATACCACTGAAGATGGTCTGCTATTTCCAGACCGAAATATTTGGTTTACGTGCATTTATCATTCAATCTTACAGAGAGAGAGAGATGTTCAGTTGTTTGCACATGATGTAAAGCTTGGGAGGATTATTAGTAATAGTGCTGATGTTCTGGCTTTTGAAGAGGATTTGACTAAGCTAGAAGGGTGGGAAAAGGCATGGAGATTTCAGTTTAGTGCAACTAAATGTAAGGGTTTTAAAATTTGGGATCCACAGATAGGATGCTTCATACTCACTTGATGAAATTATACTGGAAGAAGTGAAGGGAAAAAAGTGATCTTGAGGCGATTGTGGATAGAGATTTAAAGTTCCGAGGACATATTGCAAAGATTGCGAAGCCATCTCAGAAAATTGCAACAATGTTGAGGAGAACATTGACCATGAGAGATAAAAGTGTGCTGGTCCAATTGTATACTACATATGGATTTCTGTGCTCAGATCTGGTCACCAAAATTGGAAGGGCTGAAGTAACCTTGGAGAGGGTCCAGAGACAGATAACAAAACTGATATCAGGTCAGTATAATGTTGATTATGAGGATAGACTGAGGCCATGCAGACTTTGGTGGATAGAATGCCAAAAGGTGTGGGGATATGATCGAGACATAAGTCGAAGGATTCTTATCATATAATCTTGGGGTGATTGTGGATAGAGATTTAAAGTCCCGAGGACATATTGCAAAGATTGTGAAGACATCTCAGAGAATTGCAGCAATGTCGAGGAGAACATTGACCATGGGAGATAAAAGTGTGCTGTTTTGTTTTTCTACCATTCTATAATAAAGTTACCATTGAACTAGACAAGAGGAATTGGATACACCATAATACTTTTGGATTTTGCTAAGGCATGGAACACAGCATGGAAGACTGTTGCATAAATTGGAGAATATGGGTTTGAATTATAGAATATTAGTGTGGATAATAGAATGGCTGACTGACAGATATCAAAAAGTGATATATCGGGGATGTGAGTCTTCAAGATTTATGTTTTAGGATTAAGTTTCCTCACTTGCAATAACTCATCAGATGAAGGCTCCGACTCTTATAGGCCGGAGCCAGGAAACTCGTTGAGTGCTATTCCAGATGTCTGTTTCTTGTTTGGAAGTGATCCTGCCACCCATCCCAGTAGTGTCCTCAGGAAGAAAGTTAAAAGAAAACTCTGCAAGGACTCTCATAACCCATTTCTTTAAGTTCTCATCATGCTTGTTCAGGCAGTCAAGGAGTTCCAAATATCAGACACATCGTGTGTCAAGTCTGCGATCGTGCATTCTACACCGCAGTTGGCCTTGGCGTGCATCACACCTCAAAACATCCAGCCGAAGCCATATGATGCACTGAGTTCTTATTGCAGCCAATGCTGCAATAAGAACTGAGTGCATCAAAGCGCGTTCGACTGCTGAAGAAGAAAAGATCATTGTCGCTCATGAGATCGAGTTGATGGCTTGAGGTATAAAGAACACGAGTGAGGCTTTATATAGGGTGTTCCCATTAAAATCTTTGGATGCCATCAAGTGTCATAGACGGAAAGCCTTAGTTCAAGAATTGGTAGCCCATCTGCCACAGGTAAGGATAGGTAATATCTCCTGTCCCTGCCTCTCCATCTTCCAGCCACCATCCTACTGTTGAAGAAGAGGCTTTGATTATCAAACTGACATCATCTCTAGATGATCCTCCTCTTCAGGAATATAACCATCAAATTCTTAAATCTCTCATCCAGACTCACCTTCTAGGAATGGATATCATAGCTCAGTTAAATGACTACCTCCATGCTGAATTCTTCAAATACTTGATACCTCATCAACATCAGCCTACATCTCATTCTACAATGACTTTGTCAAAAAGGAAGCAGAGGAAGAGGGCCTATGCAGCTATGCAACCCCTCTATAAAAAGAATAGCGGGCAATGTGCAGGCCAACCTTGACAGTGCTTCCCCTCCACCTCTAGCAGACTTACATAATAATTTTGTTAAATTCTGGAGTACAGTCTTTTCTGATCCACCTCTACACGTCCCTGATGATGACCAACCTACAATATGGAGGTCCATTCATGCCTTTCAAATTTACCAGCCTGTCTCCATCGATGAGATCAACGCAGCTCTTCCATCCAATTTCTCCACCTCTGGACCTGATGGCTTTCCTACAGCTAGGTTTCAGAAGGTGCCATTGAAGATTCTTCAAGACTTATTGGACATTCTCCTTTCCAGTAAAGCAATATCACCATATCTACGTGCTTCAAGAACTATCTTCATTCCGAAGAAAGAAACTTAAAGTTGTGCATCAGACGTTAGGCCTATTACCATCTCCCCTGTGATACTTAGACTCTATCATAAAATTTTAGTTAAATGACTTCAGCAACATATACAGCATGATTATAGACAGAGACAGAGAGAGCTTTTGTCCCTTCGGATGGCTGTGCCAAGAATATATTTCTTCTCTTCTCTCTGATAACCGACGCCACCTTAAACACCTGTATATGGTATCGCTGAACCTCAAAAAGGCCTTTCATAGCATCTCCCTTCCTGCTCTCCTTCGAGTGCTGTCTATTAACACTTTCATTGCCAAGCTGAATATTGGAATTTCATGTGGTGGCCAAATTTTTTTTATTTTTTTATTTAATTAGTGACGTCCACGCGATAACGCGTGATCGGCCGTTTGGTGAGAACTTGCATGACGCGGCATTGCGTGATTGGCAAAGAACATGTTAATGGATGTCCAGAACCCTTTCTTTCCTATGTTATGGAGCTATACTGGTTAGCTCCATCACTATCACTACATGGTCCCATGCGACTTCTATTCCCGCAGTGCGGGATGTTCACTAAGGTGATCTTCTATCTCCCCTTTTCTTTAACGTGCCGTAGATCAGTTTCTTTACTCTCTTCCTAGCCATATATATTCTACTCTGTGGACGATCTTATTCTCGTAGCCTCCACTAAGTTAGATTGCAGAAACTCCTTGATTGGGCAGTTGACTTTTTCTCTATTTGACGACTTTCTATTGAAGTAAAGAAGTCCTGCTCTTTAACTCTTGTCGCATGTGGTCATGACAAGAAGCTTAAAGTCGAGACTATAGAGTTTTCCCTGCATGGGAGGCAGTTGCATGCTTTGACCATCCTGGAAGAGTGGCGATACCTCGCTATCATGTTCACCCCAAAAGGAAGGTCTTCTGTCCCTTCTCTCCTAGAAGCTGGGATTGCTTCTTTGAGGAAAGCTCCTCTTAAGGTTCAGCAAAGACTGTTTCTCCTTTCCCACTATCTCCTACCTCGCTTTTACCACAAGTTGGTGCTTGGTAGGACATATATCTCGGTACTGTCCTGAATAGACAGTGCTATTCATTCAGCTGTGAGATCATGGCTCCGACTGCCGCCTGACACCCCTACTGCATATTTCCACTCGAGGGTGAAGGACAGTGGGCTTGGGGTTCCATCACTTAGATGGCTGATCTAAGTGATGGAACTTCGCGATTCTGGACAGCCTGTGGCTGTCCAGAATCGTGAAGTTAGAACTATCTTCTCCTATCTGCAGAGAGGCTTTCTATAGCCCATTAATACAAGAGGACTTTAGGCGGGCTAAAGACTGCTCCCATTAGTACCTTAATTGAGTCAGCCCCCCTACAGAACACAAGAGATGGTCATCTCTGCTGCGCTGTTCTGTAGATGGTGCTCCTTTAAAACAGTGCTTCCCAAATTGTGGACTGCAGTCCCCTTGGGAGCCATAGATTTTGTTGAGGGGGGAGCAGTGAGATAATGAAAACAAATTTAAAATCTTTTAAGACTAAGTAGATTTTTTTATCTTAAAAGAAACGTATTTAATTTTGATTATTTATTATTTCTTTTTTTTATTTTTTATATTTTAATGGGGGAAAAAATCACACATTGGTGCAGGTTCACAAATTTTGCTTCCTGCGTATTTCAGCGCTTAATGAATATTAGTAAATATATGCTTATTCATATAAGTTTCATTTCAAAGCAGAAATCTAAGAATTGCAGTTTCAAATATTTCACCTGATATTGGTGTAGCAGTATTGAAACAAATCCATCACATTAAATTGTTATTAAACTTCTTTTATGTTTTTAATTCTTTTGTTATTACTAATCATTTTACGTTTCATGTGCTTGTACTGCAAATGTACAATAACAATATATCTATCTATATAAAAATATGAGATAATGTGCCATGTCAGTTGTGTATGTAAGATGCTAAAAATGTAATATTTGCATTTGATTTTTGTAATATTCGCTGTGTATGTTTTGTATTGAATATAAATATTATAATATATGTCTATATTATGATTTTTTTTCCAAGGGGGGAGCTGTGAAATATTTTAATTTTTCCAAAGGGGGCCCTGACATCCAGAAGTTTGGGAAGCTTTAAAAGAGTCATATCTGGTGACTCCCCAGCATGATTGGGTCCAGACTCCTCCCTGGGATCGAATATATTTACCTTATCAGAGAAGGATCAATGCCCTGCCCACTCGAGCCTGCACAGCTCGATAGGGTAGCAACAACTCATACTGTAGGACTGGCTGCCACTACAGTGAGACATTTTCTCATATAGTCCAGTGTTGCTTCCGCACCCATGGGGTCCATGTGAGGAGGCATCACACTGTGGTCTCCATTCTGAACAACCGCTTTAAGAACAAAGGTTGGGAGACCGCAGTAGAACCACATTATAGGACCTCCGTGGGTTTGCTTAAGCCAGACTTAGTGATTAAAAGAGATGGAGACATTTGGGTAGATGATGCCCAGGTGGTGGAATCAGAGCACACACTATTATAAGAATAACCAAGATCTAGTTAGTAAGATACGGGAGGAGCATGGGGCAACTCCGAGGTTTCCCAGTGCCTCCATCTCTTTACATTGCATATGGAGCACAGATAGCTATAAAGACTTAAAATAGCTTGGGCTTATGCAGAAGGATATAAAAGTGCTTTCCTTGAGGGCCCTACAGGTCGCACGGGTGGCATGGCTTTGCCACCAGAGAATGACTACAATGATAACTAGAACAGGCATAGGGGAAAACATTTGTAAAGGCTTACGCCTATATAAAGTCTGGGTGTGATGTAAGGGTACTACTGCCCATAACCAGTACAAAGATTAATAATAATAACCAGTAGTGTACCACAAGGATTAGTGCTTAGTCCATTGTTATTCAGTCTGCACATTAATATTGGGAAGAATTTGACAAGCGACATACGCCTATTTGCTGATGATGCAAAGATAGGGGTAATCAGGAATACTGCTGATATGCAGTACTTACAGAATGATTTGAATAGGCTAATTAGAAAGAAACACACGTATAAACCATAGTGAAAATTATTTAATTGTAAATATTTCATCCTAAGTATCTTAGGACATCATCAGTACAGTATTTAAACAAAAATTAGGAATTACATACAGTTAGGGCGCATGATTACAATAGAATCTCATGAAAACGTGCATAATGTGCTAAAGTAGTACAAAAAAAAAAAAAAACGTTAATTATTTAACACAGTTTTGTATGATAATTTCCCATACTTTAGGAATAGTAAGAACGTCGTTGCGGTTTAGGTTTGGTCTGTGTAGTAGGGCTTCAGAACTTTCTTTGTATAAACGTTCATGTTTAAATAAAGATCTATGGAAAAGTTTAGCCTTTTCCCAATGGATCCTATGGTTTGGATTTTCAATTCCGTGTTGAGAGAGGCCAGATTTCTGCAGTTTAAGAAGATGAATGTGGTCTTGATGTTCCGAGATGCGTTTCTGAACTGACCTACCTGTCTGTCCAAAGTAAGATAATTTGCATGAGCATGGAATCTCATAAACACCAGGTAACATCAAGGGTGAGAATTTGTCCTTAGGAGAAGGTAATAAGTTGTAAATTCGGTTGATAGGTTTGTAAGTAGTGGCAAAATTGTATTTCTTCATAATTTTAGAAAGACGTTCTGAGATGTCTTTAACGTAAGGTATGGGAATCCTATGCACTTCTTCCTGTCTGGTTTGATGTATGCAGAAGTGACTGATGATTTTTTGAGTTGTTTTGGGATTATATCCATTTAGGATGGCTGTATTTTTGATAACTTCTAATTCCTGGTTTAAAGATTCTTCAGAGGAGCAGAATTTGTGTGCTCTGGAAAATAGTGATTTAATAATGCCAGATTTCTGAGATGGATGATGAGCAGAAGAATTGTGAATGTAGCGACCTGAGAATGTAGGCTTGCGAAAGACGGAAGTGGCAATGGAACCGTCTTCTTTTCTTTTGATGTGTAAATCCAAAAAAGAGATACCCTGTGGAGATTCTTTTTCTAACATAAAGTTGATGCGATGATGAAGAAGGTTAATTTTATCTAGAAACAGTTGTAATTCAGGTTCGGGATGATTCCATACTGCAAATACGTCATCGACATATCTTAGCCAAATTTTTGGGTTGGGTTCAAAAGTGAATATTTTTTCCTCAAGGTGTTCTAGAAACAAATTTGCTAAACAACTTATTACCTTCTCCTAAGGACAAATTCTCACCCTCGATGTTACCTGGTGTTTATGAGATTCCATGCTCATGCAAATTATCTTACTTTGGACAGACAGGTAGGTCTGTTCAGAAACGCATCTCGGAACATCAAGACCACATTCGTCTTCTTAAACTGCAGAAATCTGGCCTCTCTCAACACGGAATTGAAAATACAAGCCATAGGATCCATTTGGAAAAGGCTAAACTTTTACATAGATCTTTATTTAAACATGAACGTTTATACAAAGAAAGTTCTGAAGCCCTACTACATAGACCAAACCTAAACCGCAACGACGTTCTTACTATTCCTAAAGTATGGGAAATTATCATACAAAACTCAAGGGGGCGCTAGTGGGTCAAGCGCTATGAACGTGTTTTGAAGAGCTCCTGATTCAGATAAGTTTTACTAGGAATAATTAAGTATATATGTGTAATTGTTTAAGTAAGAGCGGCTGTAAATGTTGTACGCTACCGATATTATTAGTGTGGGGTTTATTCCTTGCTTAAACTAAATACGAAAACGTTAATATTAGACCTAGTAACCTGCAGAGAAAAAAAAAAAATGGCGGAGGCATTGTCATTCCATGATTTTAATTTGGATTTCAGTCGGTTCGTTAAGTGTGAGGTCTGTTATATGTATTCCTTCGACTACATAAATGATTTGTGGATGTTTAGTGCGGATGGAAGAAGGGTGTGTGCGAAATGTGATCTGAACGAGGAATTGATGAATGCGAATATGAAGTTGATGACAGAAAGTGCTAGTACCGATTGTGTCGTGAGTGCACGTTTGAAAGAGGAGGATGACGAGAAAGACAGGCGAAAAAATGTTAAAAAATCAGGAAAAAAGAAAAAGAGCGATTTGACAACCGTAACGGATGTTAAAAGGGATGAAAGTGAGGCGGAAAGAAACTAAATTGAGAGAACGAATGAGAGTAGAAATGGCGTGGTGCAGAAATCGCAAGTAAAAAAAATCGAAAGAATGAATGATAGCGAAAAAAGAATGACTGATGGCGAAAGTTGGACACATGTTGGAACGAAAGTACTGAACCAAAGAAAGATGAATGACAGTAAAAGTGAGAAGAATGATAGCGAAAGTTGGACGCATGTTAGTCCGAAAGTATGGAAACAAAGAAAGATATGTGAGAGTGAAAGTGAGAAGAATGATAGTGAAAGTTGGACGTATGTTGGACCGAAAGTACGGAAACAAAGAAGGATGAATGAGAAGGAAAGTGAGAAGAGAGGGTCGAGAGTTAGAAAGTTAGAAAGATTTAATGATAGAGTGGATGTGTCGCGAGATTCAGAAGGTGAATTGGATTGGATGAAGCAAGAAATGAAATGGATGCGGAATGAAATTAAGAGAATTCAGGTCAAAACTATTAAAATAAATCATGATGGCATGAAAGAGATAACAAAAGATGAGCGAGTGGCGTTGTATGGCGACTCCATTATTAAAGGTGTGCTAGAGGATAAAATGCACAAGGTATGTTTTCCAGGCGGTAAAATGAGTAGAGTGATTGAGGCATTGAATATGAGGCGGGAACGAGCAAAAGAGTTAATTGTATTAATTGGTACGAATGATTTGAGAGAGAACAAAGAGCATGTCAAAATGAATGTCAGGAGACTGCTTGGAAAGATAAAGGAGAATAGTGTGACAGGAAGGGTGGTCAGTGTGTTGCCTAGGTATGATTGTGGTGAAATGAGGCGGAGAGCAAGGATTATGAATGATATTCTGGCTGAAATGTGTGAGGAGATGGGAGTACAGTTTGTTAATGTGTGGAATGAGTTTGAGGGACGAAGTGAGCTGTATGGGTGCGATGGACTGCATTTGAGTGGTTATGGTGTGAGTCGCTTGGAGAGACTGCTGCTGGAAGGTAGAGAAGTGAATAGAGAGAATGAATCAGATTGAGAGGGGAGTGATGTGGAAGAGCAGGAGAGTAAGACAGGAGAGATTGAAGGAGTGGAAATGAATGTGAAAGTGAGTGGTATGAGTATAGAAAATTAGAGAATGGGTGTGCAAGAGGAGCAGGGAAACGGCGAGGCTCAGGGTGGACAGGGATACACAGCGTGAGAAAGGTGGATGCTCCAAGAGGAGGTGAGAGAATGTGTAGGCAAGAAAGTAATGGGATGATCAGGGATCAAAAGGAAACAGATGGAATTGCAAAGGGTTCTAAAATGAAGAAGCAGAAAAGGAAATGGCCCCAGTCCAGCATGGAGAGATCACATCGAGTGAGTGGTATCAGTGGAACTAGCTGTAGATCCAGAAATGAGTTGTTGTGTTTGTATACCAATGCTAGAAGTATAAGAAACAAGGCAGATGAAATGGTTGCACTAATTGCGTCTGTGCACCCAGAGATTGTGAGAATAAGTGAGACATGGTTAGATGAGGATGATATCCTGACAGGAATAGAGATGGAAAGGTATGATGTGTTTCGTGAGGATAGAAGGGGTAAAAAGGGAGGGGGAGTGCTATTGATGATAGAGAAAGAGTTATGTCTATACTAGGTAGAGATGCAAGAGGGAAATGGGGCCAGTGGTTTTGAGGCAGTATGGTGTGAGATAGAGGTAAATAGAATCAAATACTTGGTGGGATGTTGTTATAGACCTGGTAATGTGGATGGTGGTGATAGTGAAATGTATAGTCAAATAAGCCAAGCAAACAAGAAAAGGGTGATCATTATGGGTGATTTTAATTATGGCAATATAGACTGGAATGAAGAGATAGCAACTGGAAGTAAAGAAAATGAGTTTCTTGAGTTTTTGAGGGATAACTACCTCAGACAGTATGTAACAGAAGGCACAAGAGGATTAAGGGTCTTGGATTTGGTCATCTCATCGGAGGATGTAATTATCAATGAGGTATCAAATCATCCACCAATTGGTGAAAGTGACCATGAGGTGATTACTTGGGTGGTTGCCAGCAGTGCAAGGACCCCTGTGAAAAAAGGGTATATGTAGAACTACAAGGGGGGTGATTATGAAGAGCTCAGGAGACAGCTTGCAGGTGTAGCATGGAATGAGGAGTTAGCTGGAAAAGTGATCAATGCAGCTTGGGGGATTTTCAAAAAATATTTAGCGGATGCAATGTCTAAATGTATACCACGGGTGAGAAGGTTAAATAAGTTAGGTGTGAGATGGATGAATAAAGAGATTAAGCATGCAATACAGAGAAAAAGGGCATTGTGGAGGCAGCATAAGAGAAGTGGAAGTAACCAATTTCATGAGTTCTACAAAGACCAGGCAAGGAGAGTGACTTGGTTGGTGAGAGTAGCTAAAGAGAGGTATGAACAGCAGTTAGCTAATGAAGCTAAAAAGAATCCTAGGGAGTTC
The DNA here is from genome assembly GCF_054136105.1 of Typopeltis vanoorti. Lineage (NCBI taxonomy): Eukaryota > Metazoa > Arthropoda > Arachnida > Uropygi > Thelyphonidae > Typopeltis > Typopeltis vanoorti. The sequence continues at coordinate 7,368,653 of NC_143571.1, forward strand.
TTTCGATATGTAGCCAGCAAAAGAAAGAATGATTATGGAAGGATGACATTGATTGGAGGAAATGGTATAAAGACAGCTGTTGCAGAATGTGTGGTGGAGATACTTAATGAGCAGTTCATAAAGATCTTTCAATCTTGTGAATGTGACTTCATGGAGAGATTAAGAGCAGTTGATGATGGGGAGGAGAGACTGACTGTAAGTGAGCAAGAGGTGTTTGGGGAGTTGAGTAAACTAGATGTAAATAAGGCTGTGGGACTTGATAATATATCACCGCGTATTCTGAAGGAATGTGCCAGAGAGTTGACACCTGCCTCGACATATTTTTTTAATACGAGTCTTGCACTTGGTCAAGTCCCTAAAGAGTGGAAGGAGGGCAAGATTGTGCCACTTCATAAAGGAGGTGATCGAACTCAAGCATCAAACTATAGGCCTATCTGTGTGTCAAGTGTTGTGGTTAAGTTGTTGGAGAAGCTTGTGAGAACTAGGATCCAGAGTTGGGTTGACAACAATGGTATAATCTTTGATGGACAGCATGGATTTGCTAAAGGGAGGTCGTGTTTTAGTAATCTACTTACTTATTACAATAAAGTGACTGCTTCCTTGGACAGAGGAGAAGGATACACAGTAATATACTTGGATTTTGCAAAAGCTTTTGATAGAGTACCTCATGATAAGTTGACAGTCAAACTAGAGCAGATGGGGTTGGATATTAGATTAGTGCATTGGATTGGAGACTGGCTATCTGATAGGTATCAACAAGTTGTGTATGGGGGTGCAATATCCAGGAAAAGGAAAGTCACTAGTGGAGTGCCTCAGGGATCTGTTTTAGGGCCATTACTATTTAACTTGTATATTAATGATATTGGCGAAGATTTGGATGGAGATATTCAGTTGTTTGCAGATGATGCAAAGTTGGGACGAACCATAAAGAGTAGTGAAGATGTTGTGGCCTTGCAAGAAGACTTGAATAAATTGAGTGATTGGGCAAGCAAATGGGGATGTGAGTTCAATGTTGCAAAATGTAAGGTTTTAAAATTTGGAAAACAAAGATGGAATGCAGAATTTATGCTTGGTGAGAATATATTGTTGGAAGTAGAGGAAATAAGAGATCTGGGAGTGATAGTGGATAAGGATCTAAAATTTAGGGGACACATCGCCAAAATTCTGAAGACAACACAAAAACTTCTGGGAATGATGAGGAGGACACTGACATGTAGAAGTAGGGAGATTCTTGTTCCATTGTATAAGGCTTTGATTAGGCCACACATGGACTATTGTGCCCAGATTTGGTCACCTGGTTTTCAGAAGGATGAAGAGATGTTGGAAAGGGTCCAAAGGCGACTGACTAAGGTAGTCTCTGACCTCTTGAATGTCGAGTATGAGGAAAGATTGAAAAGATGTAATTTGCAGAGTCTAGTGGAGAGAAGGAAGAGGGGAGATATGATAGAGACCTACAAGTTGGTAAGGGGTTGTTATAGGATCAATGGTGGAGAAGTTCTACAGAGAATAGTGGGAGATCAGGGGAGAACCAGAGGTCATACCTGGAAACTGTATAAAGAGGGTGTGAGTAGGGGAGTGAGAGGCAGGTTTTTTTCGTGCAGAGTTGTGAATGATTGGAATGCCTTGCCTGAGAGTGTGGTGTCTGCAGGGAGTTTGAATGTGTTTAAGACCCGGTATGATGAGATGTGTGTGAGATAAAGGGACCTCCTAGATGAGTCTTTTACTCCATGAGGTCTTGTTTAATAATAATAAAAACTGTGTTAAATAATTAACGATTTTTTTTTTTTTTTGTACTACTTTAGCACGTTATGCACGTTTTCATGAGATTCTATTGTAATCATGCGCCCTAACTGTATGTTATTCCTAATTTTTGTTTAAATACTGTACTGATGATGTCCTAAGATACTTAGGATGTAATATTTACAATTAAATAATTTTCACTGTGGTTTATACGTGTGTTTCTTCTAATTATGAACGCACCACAGGTTTCGTTAAAAAAAAAAAAAAAAAAAAAATTGAATAGGCTGTAATTGTGGGCATATGGGAAAATGGATGTCATTTCAATGTCAGTAAATGTAAAGTCATTCACTTTGGTGTGATTAGATATCCAGTATTGTATTATATTGGTGGGATTATGCTAGAAGAAACTGATAAGGCTAGGGATTTTGGAGTGTTAATAGATAGGAAGTTGAGGTTCAGGAGCCATGTAGCAATATTGCAAACACAATTCAAATAGTATTTGCAAATACATGTAAAGATAAGAATGTCATTTTGCTCTTTACAAGGCCTTGATAAGACCTCACTTGGACTATTGTGCATAGGTCTGGTTTCTGTTGTGATTCTGATACAGTGTAGAGAATGCATTGGAGAGCATTAACAAATATATCAGGATTGTGGGATACTGAGTATGAAGACAGATTGAGAATTTGTAGACTGCAGATACTAGCAAGCAGGAGAAAGAAGGGAGATATGATTGAGACTTACAAACTTCTGAAAGGATCATACAGGATTGATTTCAGTTGATGGAATTTTTCAGTTTATGCAGGGTGGGGAAAGGACAAGATGTCATCCTTGGAAGTTGAGAATGAATGCTGATAAGAAAGGTGTGAGGGCTAGATTTTTCTCTCATAGGGTAGTGCAATGATTGGAATGGATTGTCATTGGATGTTGTGTATGTACAAGTAGCATGAATGAATTCAAGAATAAGTACGATAGCTGGTGATTGTTGTATGTGGCCTCTCTCGATGAGCCCCTGACTACCTGGAGGATTCTCTTAATAATAATAATAATAATAATAATTAACACTCAGGAGATTTTTCAAATGGTAGAATGGATGAAAAGAACAAGGACAAGAGGCCATCCCCAGAAGTTGCAAAAGTAGGTGGTGAGTAAAAGGGTGAGAAATAAGTGTTTTACATGGAGAGTGCAGGAGTATAGAATACATTGCCTGAGAGGAGAGTGAATGTGCAGACTGTGAATGATTTTATGGAGTGATATGATAGACTTTGTGTTCATGTTGACCTCCCGTGATGAGTCTTGTGATTCCATGGAGGTCAAGAAAATAAATAATCACAATGGATTATGGCTAGGATACATAGGAAATTGATATATATATACAAGAAAGGAAGTTATGTTTCCCTTGATCAGACCTCATTGGGATTAATGTGCACAGATTTGGTCACATGGAGTGCAAAAGAATGAAGAGATATTGGAAAGGAACCAAATATGGTTAACTAAGGTGTTCTTTGGTCTTTGGAATGTAAGGTATAAAGAAAGACTGCAGGAATGCAATTTTCAGAGTGTAGAGGATTAGAGGAGGAAGAGGGTGGAATATGATGAAGAGCTATAAGTCAGTAAAATCATGCTTCATGATCTTACTGACTTAAGATCATTGCCAATTTATATCATTAATCATATGATACAAATTGGTAACCAGGCAAACCAGTCCATGAACATACAGAGATCTACAGTCATAAAATACATACTTAATTCCTCTCTAGGAGGGCTCAATCCTTGACTGTCCCCTAAGGGGACAGTCAAGGAACGGGGGGGGGAGGGGAGAATCCCACACAAATAAATAAATAAAATAAATTGGTAACCTGGTATAATTGGTAATTTATGGCATAAATTGATAACCTAGAAGCTATATATGATGTGAGCACGAAAGGGGGTTATGAAGAGTTGTGGGTGGTTGTAATGTTTTCTAAGGGTTTGTGAGTGCTGAGATGAATTCTAAGACATTGCACAATGAGCTTTGTGTGTATGACATTTGGATTGCCTGCAATAAGTCTTTTAAAACGTTCCATGGAGGTCTGATGATAATAATAATAAATAAAATATTGTGATATGACCAAGCATTATTTTATGATACATCTCATGTTTTCATTTTACAAATTTGCATAACATAATATTGAGAAATATTAAGCTGTTGCTGATGATGCAGATTTTGCATCAACAGCTGCAAAGGATATAGTGGAATTATTGAACAAGCACTTTATCAGCATATATCATACTGGTGTAAATGATGTCATGCAATATATAGAAGAGAGGCAAGTATTAAGAGAATTGGAAGTGAAAGAATCAGAGGTGTATCAGATGTTGGTTGGGTTAGATGTTAATAAGACTGTGGGAATGGTTGACATATCACCACATATTCTTAAGGAATGTGCACCACAATTGGCTATGCCCTTGACCTGATTATTTAATGAATGTCTTGCAGGGGGTGGGGTTCCTAAGGAGTAGAAAGAAGGTAAAATAGTACCACTCCATGAGCATGGTTCTAGGACAAAGTCTCCTACCACAGACCAGTCTGTATAATTGTGGTTGCGGTCAAGGTGTTGGAGAGTTGTAAGGAATAGAATACAGGACTGGGTATTGGGATTGGGTCCTGTCCTGTATCCTGAATACAGGATACAGGACAGGACTATTCTTTATGATGGTCAGCATGGATTTGTAAAGGGTAGGTCCTGTTTTACCAATTTGCTTTCATCTGATGATAAGGTAACAAGTGTGTAGATCAGGGAGAATCGTATACAGTAATATTCTTGGACTTTGCAAAAGCATTTCATAGATTACCACATGATAAATTGATGTACAAGGTACTGAGGATGGGAATAGATAGTATATTGGTTAGATGGATCAGAGACTGGCTCTCTGAATGATACCAGCAGGTTGTGTATGAAGGAGTAGTGTCTCAAAAAAGGAGGGTAACCAGTTGCATGCCCCAGGATCCTGTTGTTGGATCCTGTTGTTTAACTTAAGTTTTAAAAGCGGTATACCGTGAGTAGACATATCGATACAAAATTAATAACAGAAAAAACTCACATACAAATATTATTTAATAGTATAATTTTCGCCTGTGTGTCACAGGCCTCTTCAGTACATTAAGCTCAAATTAAACAATAACTGACAATTCCAAAGAGCACCACCTAAGTAGCTGGTGTAAGATAACTAAAAAGGTCAATAACTTTCCTAAAAATAATAATAATAATAATAAATAAATAATAAATAAATTTTAAAAAAAATCAATACAATAAAAAGTTAGGAAAGATTAGCTGATTTGTAAAATACTATCACCCATAAAGGAGATAGACTTAAGCTGTTGGATCTGTTTAAGTTAGGAGAATGAAGTAGAGTTTCACATGTTTCTTTATAAAGGCGTTCAATGAGAAACTGACTTTTGTGAAGACCTCTTGTCTTTCTCCAATGAACTCTGTGTCTAGTGAAGATGGCATGTTCTGCAAGTCCAGACATTTCAGGTTTAAAGTATTCAATATAAGATTGGTGTTCTTCTAGCCAAATAGAGGCAGATCTTCCTGTTTGTCCAAAATAAGATAATCCACAAGAGCACGGAATCTGGTAGACACTTGGATGATTAAGATGTGGAAGCTTGTCCTTAGGAGAAGTGAGAAAGGTGGAGATTTTTCTAAACGGTCGAAAGGCAACAAAAATATTCAGTGGTTTTAAAACTTTTGCTATATGTTCACTAATGCCTTGTACATAAGGGATAGTAATGCGCGTTATTTCTTCTGTGTTTGAAGAGGAAGACATATTAAAACTACTCAAAGTTCTTTTAATGAAGCAATTCTTATAACCATTAGATAGAAAGGAAGAAGTTATATATTGTAGTTCTTTCTGTAAAAGATCATCTGAAGAACAAAAGGAGTAGGCCAAATGAACCAGTGTTTTAATAGTTCCTGCCTTTTGACTGGCATGGTGATGAGATTCCGCATGGATATAATGGCCTGTATGAGTCTTCTTTCTATAGACTGAGGAAATGTAGGTTACCATCTGGTTGGCAAAGAATTAGAAGATCTAAAAAGGCTAACTGCTTATTTGATTCTACTTCTAGGGTAAACTTGATCCTTGGATGAAATGCATTTAACTTAGTGAGAAATTGTTGAAGTTCATCCGAAGAACCATTCCATATAGCAAAAATGTCATTGACATATCTGAACCAATGAGTAGGTCTGGGAGAAATGTTGTCTAAGATACGTTGTTCAAAATGTTCCATAAAGAAATTGGAGATAGCAGGAGAAAGAGGATTACCCATTGCTGTTCCATCAATTTGTTGATACAACTTATTTTTAAAGGAAAAATAACCAAAATTTATTACAAAATCAAATAAGTTTACAATGTCTGAAGGAAATTCCTGTTGGAGTATTTCAGTGCGTTCCGAAAGAGGCACATTTGTAATAAAGAAACAACATCTAAACTGATCATGATATCAGAAACGTCCAAATGAAGATCAGCTAATATTTCCTAACTTTTTATTGTATTGATTTTTTATTTTTATTTTTTTTATCTATTTATTATTATTATTATTATTATTATTATTATGGGGTGCTTAAGGGTCAAAGCTGTATAACTGAGAGGAGACCTCCACATAGCCTTTAAAGGAATGCGGAGAACCGACCAGGGCTTCTGACCTAATGTCCAATCCTCACCTTCTCGTGGTGCACCCTGTTGGGTATCTACTTTGATACTGAACGAACGAGGATGGGCTGGCAATTTGGGATTTAGCCGACCAAATTGTATTCTTATTGGTTAAACCAAAATAAAAAATGATGGTACAACATGACAAAATTTCATGCCGGCTGGGGCGTCGCCCGGTTAAACAAGGCCCCCGTTGTTTTCGCCAGGGAACCAGGGCGAACAGCGAAAAGTCAGCTACTGGAACAAATCTGAAAACAAACCCCAACTCAACATCACCAGAGTTAAAGATCGGTACTATTAACGTAAGAAGCCTGAATGGCAAAGAAATGGAGCTAGCTGAGGAATTAGATAAGTACCAGATCGACATGATAGGGGTGACTGAAACAAAAAAGACCAAAACTGGTGAGATTTTTCTGAGCAATAAATACAAAATGTTATATTCAGGCAATGACAATCAAGGAAAAGAAGGAGTAGCCATAGTATTCAATACAAAATACGAGGCTAATCTTCTTGAATGGCAGTCAGTCTCAAGTAGAGTAATGTGGGCAAATATGAGAATGGAGACCTGGACAATGAGACTTATTTGTGCCTATGGTCCCACAGAAAGTTCTACTAAGGTAGAAGTGGAGGAATTTTTTGACGCTCTAGAAAAAGCAACTGACACAATGAAAAAAGGAAAAGTTGGTCCTTGTTGGGGTTCTAAATAGCAGAGTAGGAAATGATTGTGAGACATACAAAAATATTTTAGGAAAATTTGGAGAAAAGAGCAAAGCTAATAATAATGGCAAATATCTGTTGGATTTCTGCTCAGGACATGGACTGGTTATTACTAACACCATGTTCCAACATAAAAATGTGCACAAATTCACATGGAGAGAAGAAACTAGGAATAAGGAAAGTCTCATTGACTATGTTATTGTTAATAGTGATGTTTTCTCTCTGGTACAGGACACCAGAGTGTACAGAGGATTTGAAATTGGAAGTGATCACTATTTAGTCTTGAGCAGGATAAAATTGAATTTCATATTGAAAAGAATAACATGTAAGAAAGTTTTAAAGCGAATAAAAGTTGAGCAGCTCTCAGATGTTAACTGTAGACTAAAATACAGAAAGATTATTGAAAAGAAAATGAAAGAGTTTGAGAACAGGAATCTAACCTTGGAGATTCATTGGCAAACTCTGAAGAAAACATTGATTGATTGATTCTGCCAGAGAGGCATGTGGTGAGGTTGTGTGCAAGGATAAAAAAATCAGAACTCCCTGGTGGACACAGGAAGTTAAAGAGGCAGTGAAGGAAAAGAAGAAAGCATATCAAAAGTTCCTGGCAAATAAGTCAGCTTTTACTCTTACAGAATACAGAGACAAATGTAAGAAAGCTAAACACTGTGTAAAACTAGCTAAACAAAAGTCATGGGAGGACTTTGGCAAGAATATAGAAAATAAATATCAAGAAGGTGGCAAAATATTCTGGAGGTTGTTGAAGAAGCTTAGGAATGGAGGAAAGAGTGCTGTAAAAGAAGTTAGAGATGATAAAGGTGACATGAAAACAGGAGAAAAAGATATCCTTGAAGTATGGAGTAATTACTTTGAAAACTGCTAAATGAAACAAGCAGTGATGACAGCACAGTGATAAAAAACACTGACCAGGCATGCAGTCAGGAATACATATCCATACTTAAAGTAGAAAAAGCCATCAAAGGCTTGAAATGTGGAAAGGCAGCAGGAGTAGATGATATTCGACCAGAAATGCTGAAGTATGGTGGTATAAAAGTCTTACAGTGGCTGCACTGCATAGTTCAGAAATCCTAGACAGAGGGACGAATTCCCAATGATTGGAGTAGAGCTCTCATAGTACCCATATATAAAAAGGGAAATAAAACTGAATGTGAGAATTACAGAGGTATTTCCCTACTGAGTGTTCCTGGCAAGATCTATGCAAGTATACTTGAGAAACGGTTGAGAAGAATTGTGGAAGAAAAGCTTGGTGAAGAACAAGCTGGATTCAGGCCAAATAGAGGCTGTCAGGATCAGATCTTCACTTTACGACAAATAGTCGAGAAAGCATGGGAATATAACAAAGATCTGTAATTAAGTTTTGTCGATTTGGAAAAGGCATATGACAAGGTGCCAAGAGAGAAGCTATTCAATACGCTGCAGTTATATGGTGTCAATGGGGCATTATATCAAGCAATACTTAGTCTTTATTGAGTTGCAAGTCAGCAGTTAGAATTGAAGGAAGTACAGGAAGATAGTTTAATGTTAAATCTGGTGTGAGACAAGGATGTACATTATCCCCTCTGTTATTCATTATCTATATGGATCACATTATGAAGGAAAGTGGTATTAAACATGATATCAGAATTGGAGATGTTAATGTCAGCTCTTTGCTCTATGCAGACGATGTGTTATACTTCTAAATAAATCCGCTACAAGTTTGCAAGATTCCCTGACTAAATTGAATAACTGTTGTAATAGATATGGTATGAAAGTCAGCAATAAAAAGACAAAGACAATGAACATTGGCAGAATCATTGAAAATGTGAACTGTGTTGTGAATGGAGAACCTGTGGAACAAGTAAAACATTTCTGCTACTTAGGCACAATTTTTACTGAAGATGGTAAATTAAATATAGAAATAGACAACAGAACCTGCAAAGCTGGTATGGTGGGAAGAATTGAATAAATTCATATGGAATAAGAGAGAAATTAGTCGCTAAATTAGCTGTATACAAGACAGTGTTCAAACCAGTTTTAACTTATGGATCTGAAACCTGGGTCAGAAGTAAAACACTTGACCAAAGACTAGAGATCGCAGATATGAGAGTCCTGAGAAAGATTAGAGGCATGGACAGATGGCATCAATGGCAATATCATATTAAAAGTGAGGATATTAGGAAAGAACTTGACATTGTCAGCATTCAGGAATGCTTTAGCAGAGCTAATCTCAGGCGGTATGGTCACTTAAATAGAATGGGAGAGGAAAGATTAGCAAACAAGTGTTCTCTGCCAGGTTGGCAGGAAAACGACCCAGAGGAAGACCAAGATATAGGTGGATTGATACGGTACAAAGTGCCTTAGACGATAGAAATGTAAGATCTGATAATGTTGGAGTCTTGACATGTAACAGACTGATTTGGAGGAAAATTGTAGATAGGAAGTTAGTAATGATGTAATTTTTTCATGTAGTACTGTCATATCCTGTACACCCCTTGAGGGTACATGGCAGGTTTGATGATGATGATATTATTATTTTTATGTTTATTATTATTTTTATTTTTATTTTTAGGAAAGTTATTTGACCTTTTTAGTTATCTTACATCAGCTACTTAGGTGGCACTTTTTGGAATTGTCAGTTATTGTTTAATTTGAGCTTAATATACTGAAGATGCCTGTGACACACAAGCGAAAATTATACTATTAAATAATCTTTGTACGTGAGTTTTTTCCATTATTAATTTTGTATCAATGTTGTTTAACTTGTTTGTAAATGATATAGCATGTGAACTGACTGGGGATCTTCAGTTGTCTGCTGCTGAAGATGCAAAGTTGGGAAGAATTTTAAGTAGCACTGCTGATGTTAATTCCCTTCAGGAAGATTTGAATAGACTTTTTACTTGGACAAAGGAGTGGGGGTCGTAGTTTTAATATTAATAAGTGCAAGGTGTTGCATTTTGGAGTGCAGAAATATAAGGCTGTGTACTATCGATGGTGCTGTACTGCAAGAAGTGGATGAGATATTAGACATTTGGGAGTGGTGGTTGACAGTAGACTGAAGTTTAGAGGCATTTTGCTAGTGATGCAAAGGTTGCTATGATTAGAAGTACTCTAACATTTATCTAGCATTTGCCAGCCTTGTTGGCCGAGTGGTTAGCATATCTGCTTTCCAGCCAAAAGGCTGCAGGTTCAAATCTCGCCATGGGCATGGATGTTTGTGATTTTCTGTGAAAATCCTAGTGGTGGTGGGCAGTACATGGCATTGGTGTAGATGATGATTGTAGTTGCGGTTCATTGTATTTGATGAATTGAGTGATGAAGGCACAGAACTGTAAAGTAGGTGCCCTTCCTCGATGAGTCATTGGACTCCCTGGAGGTGTCATGTAATAATAATAATAATAATAATTTATTGATAAGGAAGTGGTTGTACCACTGTATAAAGCACTGGTCAGACCACACTTGGACTATTGTGCTCAAATCTGATCACCTGGTTTTCAATGTGATGTGGAGATATTGGAGAGGGTCCAGAGGCGAGGGACTAAGTCAATGTCAGGATTTTGGAATTCTAGCTATGAAGAGAGGTTGAAGAGATGTAGTTTACACAGTTTGGTGGATATGAGAAAAGAGATGATATGATAGAGACATTTAAGTTAGTGAGAGAATTTTATCAGATTAATCCAGAGGGGGATTATAAAAAGAGTAGAAGGTGAGAGGGGAAAAACCAGAGGTCATCCCTGGAAGTTATGTGAGGAGTAGATTTTTTATATAGAGAATTGTCAGTGAATGGAACGCATTACCAGAATGTGTTGTTAATGCAAGGAGTGTTAAGGATTTTAAGATTCTATATGATAAATATGTTGTCAGTTGAATGAACCTTCCATGATGAGTCTGTTGACTCCATGGAGTGTGTAATAATAATAATAATAATAAGTAGTAGTAGTAGTTCTACACATACCAGCCACTGAATTTGAAACTTTTATTTTATGTATAGGCATGCGACTGCCAATACCGATCCTCTTCAGTTTCCTGCACATAGTTCAGTGAGATGTGGGTCGTGAACAGCCATCATTAAATGTTGCATACAGAAAGTTCTGTTTATCTGTACAAGCCTTAGACAAGCAATGTGAGTTGCACACAATTGTTGATTTTCTCCAGTCCTACTCTCCTAACAGTGAAATCATCCTCCTGGGTGATTTTAACATCCATAACACCAATTGGCTTTCTCTTCCAGTTGTACACAGAGATGCTGAAACATTTGCCATCACTAACGACCTTACACCAATTGTTCAAAAGCCGACCAGAATACAAGATAACATGAACCACTCCCCAAATACCCTAGATCTCTTCCTTACCAATGACCCCTCCACATTTACAGTTAATGTAGTGAGCCCTCCTGGGTAATTCTGGCCACAATCTAATGCTCATCTCCTCCCCCATGCAACAACACTTACACACAGTCACTCCCACACAAGAATAGTTTGGCATTACAACAGTGCCAATTGGAACAGTCTCCGAGACTACTATGCTTCATTCCCATGGATGGATTATTGTTTCTGGTCTTCCAGTCCAAACATATGCACCAAATGTATCACCAAAGTAATTCTCACTGGCATGAAAACATACATTCCCCACACTACTCTCAACTGCTGTCCCCCTATCTAAACCCTGGTTATCCAAAAGTTGTGCCAAGGCTGTACAAATAAAAAATCAGGCATACAACAACTGGCTCAAATCAAGAACCCCATTCTCCTAGCCCAAAACAGATGCAAGAAAATTATCAATGCTTCTAAAACAGAATTTGAACAGGCAAAAAGCAGAAAGCTTGCAGCCTGTCCAAATGGCTGCCATGCCTTTTGGTCTCTTGCCAAGGCAATTGGTCGTAACTTTTGCCCCACACTATTCCCACACCGATCATACCTAGATGGCTCAATTGCAACATCACCCAAAGAAAAAGCTAACCTCCTGGCCTTACACTTTGCTTCTAATGCACATATAACTGACAATAACAAATGCTGTCCAGTCATTCCAACTGTCCAACATACAATGCCCCCCCTGTATCCTTTTGCCGAAAAAGAGATCATAAACCTGTTGTCTAAATTAGACACAAAAAAGTTTCCTCGCCAAGATGGCATTCCTCCAATTGTCCTGAAGGTCTGTGCACTAGAACTGACTCCTATCCTATGCCATCTGTACATGCTCTCTTACTCCACTGGTGTATATATCCCAAAGTCTGGAAACTGGCCTATTTTCAACACATTTCTAAAAAAGGTGACAAATCTGCCATCTAACTTCCGCCCTATCTCTCTCACTCACTCACGTCAGTCCTATCCAAAGCGATGGAGAAAAAAACCATCAACTCTCAACTCCTATTTTATCTTGAAGGTACCCAGCTATTAAGCCACCACCAGTAGATTCCGTAGATACCAATCAACAGGAGATCTACTCTCATACATCACCCATTACTGGATATCTCCAAAGCCTTTAACCATGTCTGGCACAAAACTTACTAAGCAAAATCTCATCATTTGGACTGTCTTAGGACTTCTGCAGATGGATTGCCAGCTTCCTGTCTGGATGCACACTATGTGTGATGGTAGATGGCTCCCTATCCTCTCACCATCAAACTAATGATGGGGTCCCACAAGGTTTCAGTTCTCTTACCGACCCTCTTCCTTTTGTATATCAATGACCTACTTCAGTTGATCTTCAACCCAATATACGGTTTTGCAGATGACAGCACATTGCACTCCTCTCTTTCATTTGACAAACCCTACTCTACACAACTCACTTCAACCCACAGAGCATCAACCACCACTGCCCTTAATTCTGACCTCCAAGCCATCCTCCAATGGGGCTCAGATAACCTTGTCGAATTCAATGATAGTAAAACCCGGTTCTGTCTTATTTCTCACAAAAAAAGAATCATTTTCCCTCAGCATTATTTTTGATAACACTCAAATTCCCAGACAAGATGAAATTTTTCTTCTCGGAATTACCCTGACATCAAGCCTCTCCTGGCATTAACACATCACAACGATTGCATCCTCAGTTTCCAAAAAACTAGGTTTTCTCTTTCGCTCGAGACTTTACTTCACCTCTAAACAGTTGTTAACGTTATACAAATCACAAACCCTCCCAGCTATCGAATACTGCTCTCACATTTGGAGTGGGGGCTCCTAAAAGCTCCCTCAAAATGCTTGACTCAATACAGAGGAGAGCAATTAGACCGATAAATGACCCATCTCTTACAAACTCGCTCCCCTCACTCTCACATAGACGTTTGGTCTCTGCCTTTTGTATATTCTATAAATATTTCCATAGGAAATATTCATCTGAAACAGCATCAATAATTCTCCCACTCTGTACTGAGCCCATTGGAATATGTACAGCTACTGCCCAACATCCTTTCACAATACACCTTGAAACTCACAGAACAAGTTTCTTTTCCTCCTCCTTCATCCCTGCTACTGCTGTACTGTGGTACAGTCTTTCCTCTGATGTATTTCCCAAGGAATACAACATACAAGCTTTTAAATCAAATGCAAACAAGTTTCTCCTTACCCAACCCATTACCCATATATGGTACTAACGTACCATAGGTTGACCAGCCAACCTCTTATATGGGCCCAACATAATGAAAAAAAAAAAAAAAGTTCTGTTTATCTGTACAAGTCTTAGACAAGCAATATAAGTTATTTTTTGCACTGATTAAACACCTGGGATATCTCACTTTTTGAGAAACCAATCAGCTTTGCTATAAATTAAAGATATCAAGAAATTTAAAGATATCAAGAAATTATATACTTTGTTTAATCTTTTATCCAATTGTAAGCAAATAAAGTTTGCACCTGAAATATAATCAGGACTGGGGCAACTCGTATATAGAAGCTAATGACTTCTATATACGATTTGCCTTATTCACTTGCCTTAGCATCCCATAATGCAAATTAGGGGATGCTAAGGGTGGGAATCAGTGTGAGCCACCCTGAGTCTGGCTCCCACTGACAAGACTTCAATAAAGGTCTAAACTGGTCTGAGTAGTGACCCTTCCCATAATGCATAGCATTATACATACCCGTAAGGATATGTGCTTTGCATTATTGGATGCTAAGGCAAGTGATGTGTAGTCATTAGCTTCTATATACGAGTTTCTCCAGTCCTGATTATATTTCAGGTGCAAACTTTGTTTGCTTACACTGGGATAAAGGATTAAACCAATTATATAATTTCTTGGTATCTTTAATTTATAGTATAATCAAGTGGAAAAACTTCCAACAATCAGCTTTGCTATTTTCAAAATCATGACTCTAGACAGGCACCCACAATAAGCCCTTTGTCAAACTTTGAAAGAGCCTTTGTTTTTCCTATTGTGATCAAGACTGTTGACAATTACTGACCAGCAGCATTTTTAAATAGTTACCTAGAACAGTGCGTCCTAAACTGTGGGCCATGGCCCCCTTAGGGGCCGTTAGTTTTGTTGAGGGGTCCGTGTAATAATGAAAACAAATTAAAAATGTTTTAAGACTAAGTAGATATTTTTTATCTTAAAAGAAACATAATTCGTTTTTATTATTTATTATTTCTTTTTTGTTATTTTTTATATTTTATGGAAAAATTCACACATCGTTGTTGGTTCACAAATTTTGCTTCCTGCGTATTTCGGCGCTTAATGAATATTAGTAAACACATGCTTATTTGTATAAGTTTAATTTCAAAGGTATTGATAAGAAGCACAAAACAAAAAGCTTACAAACACAAAATCTTGCGCTCATTTAAAACTGCCAAGTTTTTCGCACTTTAAATTAAAGTTTCATTGCTAGTGTACACAGGTGCAGTGATGTGTGGGAAAGAAATACGTTTGGTGTTTGTGTTTTGTATTAAATATAAATACAATAAACATTATAATAATATATGTCCTCATTAGGAGATTTTTTCTCGATAGGGGCTGTGAAATCTTTTAATTTTTCCAAAGGGGTCCTTGACATCCATAAGTTTGGGACACATTGGCCTAGAACATGTGGTGATGCATTGTACCAAGTATTTTGCATATATGCTGTGTAAGTGATGTTTATGTAGATCTAATTCAATGGCCAGTATGTGTAGGTATAAACTTGCCAAGCATCTATCCTTAGCCATTTTAGTCTTTGTTAGTGATACTTTCCCATCTCACAATCAAAAAAAAAAGATTTAAAAATGCGATTCCTAATATATATTCTTGTCTTCATCCAGAATTTTAATGTCTAGTTGTAGTCACCCTTTTTGCAAATATCCTAATATTGTGGAATATTATTCAAGAAAATTTTATTCTGGATATCGTTAAATTAATGACTTTGCACTTAACACGGGATGTTTCACTTGCTTGAAAAAAAAAACTGTACAGATAAAATTGAAGGAACAACAATGGACTTTCCAATCTTGTATACTCTTGCTGCCTATTACATGCACAAGCGAAGCACTTTCCTGCCTCATTCTTCCATATAATTTTATTATTAAGATGATATTCTTGCAATTTTGAACTTTCACTAGCAGAATTACAAGTCTTTTCCCAAAAAATTACCATAATACTTCTAAGAATTCCTAGTTCATTCTAGAGGTAGTAACTAATGATTTTCTTCTTAGATTTGCCAATACTAAGATAAACAAATGATAGCCTGCCATTTTTACCTATCTTATTATATCCTTTGCATTCATTCTCTCCCTGCAACTACATCATCTGCTATCAGCCAAGTTTCACTATTGCCTATTAGTTTTCTCACGGTTGCACTATAATGCCAAAAAAAAACTCTTCTCTCTTATTCCTGATGTAAATTATTCAGTAAGTGCTTCTCAACAACTTATATGTTTCAACCACATTACTAATTTTCTGTTAAGTGTGTCTGATTACAACAAATGTAGATTACATTTTTCTTAATATATCCTTATTCTCAACATTTTAAATCTCTGATAATATCTTTGTTATCTACTTTTGTACCACTTCTAGTTTTCACATTACCTTGAAATCCAGGCTATCAGATCTGTACATGTTATTATTTTAGATCTGATCTGATCAAGGCTTTATATGCTGGAATCACCACATTCCTATCTCTGCTGGTCAGTGCTTTTCATTATTCTGGGCACTCTGCTAAGTTATTATTATTATTATTATTATTATTATTATTATTATTATTATTATTATTACGGGCAACTCCAAGGAGTCCATAGACTCGTCGAGGGAGGCCCTAACATCATGTCAAGAACAACTATTCAACATTTACACAGTATCTATCATACTTCGCCTTGAACTCATTTACAGTCATGGCACCCACAACAGACTCTGGCAGCTTATTCCACTCATTCACCATCTTCAAGTAAAAAAATCTAGCTCTAACACCCTTGCCCAGCTTCCATGTATGGCATCTAGTCCTCCCACCACCAAAAAAACTCACCTTCATTAACTTTATAATGTCAAAATAAACCTCAACATTGACTCCAAAATCCTGTTTAACTAGTTCCATCAGTTAAGCCTTCACATTTAACTGGTATTCCCATCATTTGCATTTTCCTCAACTTTTCAGCTGATTAATTTCTTTCACACTATGTCATCACCATTTCTGATGTTCATCCACACCTTCGTATCACTAGCCAATAACTGCATATCCTTGTCCTCCTTACAATCTATTTACAATTTCATTAACATAAAAGATACAAAATAAGTGGAAAAGAAGAATCGGAAGACCAAGAAAGAGATGGCATGAGACCGGAACAGGCCACATGGCCTATATTCCATGTTAGGAAGAAGAAGAAGAAGAAGATTAACATAAAGACTGAACAGTAACCCAGTCCCAGAAGTGGGTTCAGGAGAATCCCACTTTGTCTTTCTCTTCCTTAATATCACTCTTTCATACCTAATAACTCTGATATTTGTCTGAAAGCTAATTTTCAATAATCCACTAGCCAGTTAGCAAAACCCATTCATTGCAACTTAAATATCAACTTATCATTCCACAAGCTGTCAGTTAATGAAATTGTGCAAATCCAGAAATATCAAAGTATATTCAAGGTTTCATTCAAAAAAAAGATATATGTGGAACTATAAAGTGGGTGATTATGAGAGGCTCTGTATCAACTTTCATGGAAGCATTCCATGGAAACATAATTCATTAAAAAATTTATTATTCACATATACCAGGACTATACAGGTCATCTTAGGTCCACAAACCTGGAGCCCCATTGCATTGCATAATAGGTGACATAAATTCCCACTTATAAACTGACAAAACATTTTGCATACAAGCTCAACAAATGAATCAGCAATACATTGTCTTACATAAAAACTCCATGCACCTTAACCACTCAAATGGCCACACAGATAAATTATATCAAAAATATATGCTTCATATCCATATTATTTCATTAATATCCAAAAGTTAAGTTGACTTCAATGGACACTTCACATCCATGTAATTATTGACATATTATTATTATTATCATTATTATTATTCAGGCCTCCATAGAGTCAAAAGACTCATCGTGGGAGGTCCTTCCTAAGAACATAAAATCTGTCAAGACTCATCGAGGGGAGATCCCCCCCTAAGAAACACAAAGTCTATCATACCACTCCTTAAACTCATTGACCATTCTTGCTATCACCATTCCATCAGGCAATGCATTCCACAGTTCAACCACCCTCCACGTAAAGAAACCACTCCTCACCCTCTTGCTCACAGTTTCCTTTCGCAGTTTCCTTTCCCAGTGTCAACCCTGTAACCACCTCTCAACAGTTTAAAAGTCTCAATCGTATCACCCTCTCCTTCTTCTGTCCACCAAACTCTGCAGTCCACATTCCCTCAGCCGATCATCGTAGCTATCCTTGTACAGTCCTGAAACCATCTTTGTCATCCATCTTTGTATCCTTTCCACAGTTAATTTATCCCCTTCAAATCCTGAAGACCAAATCTGAGAACAATAGTCCAAGTGTGGTCTGATCAGAGACTTATACAACCTGAATGATAACCCTCTTATCTCTGCAGGTCAGTGTCCTTCTCATAATTGCAGCAATCCTCTATGTTACCTTCACCACCTTTGCAATATGTCCCCTAAACTTCAGGTTTCTATCAACCATCAACCCCAGATCTCTTGTCTCCTCTACTTCCTTCATCATAACTCCTCCCATAGAGTATGCTGCATCCCATTGATGATTCCCAAACCTCAAGACCTTACATTTTCATGCATTAAACTTGACACCCCATTCATTTGCCCATCTATCTAGCTTATTCGAATCCTCCTGCAGGGCTTCCACATCACATCTGCACTATTACTAATAATCCTTCCTAGCTTCGCATCATCCGCAAACAACTGAATATTCCCTTGCAATCCACTGGCAATGTCATTGATATAAAGGTTAAACAATATAGGTCCTAGTACTGAGCCTTGTGGGACCCCACTGTAACCCTCTGCCTCCTTGAAACTGCTCCACCATAAACAACTCTCTGATACCTATCAGACAGCCAATCCTGAATCCAGTTGACGAATCTGACATCCAGACCCATGTGCTGCTGCAACTTAAATATCAGCTTATCATGTGGCACCCTGTCAAATGCCTTCGCTAAGAAAATTGCAGTATATGCCTTTCCCTCATCTAATGTTCTTGTAACTTTATTATAAAAGGCTAGCATATTGCTAAAACAAGAGCGCCCTTTCACAAATCCATGTTGACTCTCACAGATAACATTACCCTCATCTGCCCAATGTTGTATACAGTCCCTCACTACTTTCTCCAAGATCTTAACAACTACTGATGACACACAGACTGGCCTATAATTAGACACTTCCAGTCTGTTACTACCCTTATGCAATGGCACTATCTTACCTCCCTTCCATTCCCTGTGCACAATTGTCGAAGCCTGACTTTTATTGAAAAGCCAGGTTAAAGGCACTGTCAGTTCCCTGGCACATTCTCTCAAAACTCGTGGTGAAATACCATCCAGTCCCAAAGGATACTCAGTATCAGAATCCAGAGTACTCAGTATCTTGAAACACACTCTCCTCCTGTACCTCTAAACCTCGAACCAGCCCTATCCCTCTAGCATTAAAACTGACTCCTCTAGGATGAAATACTCCAATAAAGTGTTCATTGAACAATTCCACTATGTCCTCTGCATCAGTCACTCTATTCCCATTTTTATCCCACAATATCATTCTTCCACAGTCATTTCTCCTCCTACTGACCACATAGCCAAAAAATTCCATAGGATTTTCTTTGATTCTTAGGGCCATCCTCCTCTCATATTCCAGTTTCGTTTTCCATACCACACTAGTCACTCTTCTGGCCTGTGTCTTATATTCTTCATGCATCCTCTCTTCACCTGTCTCCTTATATCTCTTCCATAGCCTCTTTTTCGCATGCAATTCCTGTTTAATATTGTTTGTCATCCACTTTACTCCAAATTGTATCCTCTTCTTCACTCGTGGTATACAACTTACCATTGCTGCTAACAAATATTCTTTCACAATTTCTCACGCACTAATGATATTCCAGCCTTCCAATTCCTCCCTCCATGAAACTTCCCGAAGTTCACGTCTTATAATCACCTGCTTTATAATTCCACATAAGTTCCCGTCTCTTTGATACTCCTGCATGTCTATTCACCCTCCAAGTCAAAACCACATGGTCACTCTCTCCAACTGGTGGGAGAGATGTCATTTTAGTTATTATCAACTCTTCTGATGCTATAACCAAATCCAAAACTCCTGAACTTCTTGTTCCCTCTGTTACATGTTGCCCAAGACATTTGTCCCTCAAGAATTCTAGAAATTCCATTCCCCTATTGCTACATGCATCTTCCACTCTCCAATTTATACTACTGTGTTTAAAATATCCCATAACAATCATTCTTCTTGCACTTGCCAAACTTAGCTGTCTAAACATCTCCTGGTCCCCATCCTCTGTGCTCCTGGGTCTGTAGCAACACCCCACTAAATATCCTGTCTTGCCTACCTCTACCTCACACCATATGCTCTCAAAATCATTTGTCTCACTTCCTTCCAAAGCCTCCACTCTTAGAGCACATAGGTCATCACTTATCATAAGCAGTACCCCACCACCACGCTTTCCCCCTTTCTTAACCTGACGCAAATGCTATACCCAGCAGCTTCTATGCCTGTTATTATATCCCCTTCTGTCAACCACGTCTCAGTGATCCTAATAATTTTTGGCCAGGCTGATGCTATCTGCTCCACCAATTCCTCTCCCTTATTCCGGATACTCCTGGCGTTAGTATAAAACATATAAATGCCATTGTTTTTATACCCAGTATTATCCCTTCTAGACTCCACTGGGCTCAGTGCTACCTGACATCGTCTCCCTTCTCCCAAGTATCCATTCCCACAAGAGGCCACCCCTGCTATCATCCTCCCTGGGACACACTGACTCATTCAGAACAGCAATCTCTCCAGATGCTTACGTCCTTCCTCATTCAAATGTAAGCGGTCTCTCACATACAGTTCCTCTCTTTCCTCAAACGCACTCCAAGCATCCACATATACCAGTCCTCTCTTGTCACACATTCTCGCTATTATGCCATTCAATATCACTGCTCTTCTGCTCAGTTCATCATTATCATACCTAGGCAACACGCACACTATTTTTCCTCTCTCTGTCTTCTTCCGTACAGCCTCAAGCAAAAATCTCATATCTCTCGCTGCTCGATTTACATTACCATTCAAGTCATTTGTTCCTACCATCACAATCATCTCATCCACCCTTTCACCTCTCTTAATAGCCATAGCCACACTTTCTATTGTTCCTCCTGGCAAACACTCCTCACGCATCCTATGTTGAACACCACGGATCGTTGAGTCGCCATACATTATACCTCTTACCATTCTCTCTCTCCTATTGTTTCCATTCTCTCCTCTCCTCTTCTTTCATTCCCATAGGTCTCTCTCATTCCCTCTCCTCTACTGCTATTCTCTCTTCTAGCATTCCCATACCTCTCTCTCCTACTGTTTCCATTCTCTCCTCTTCTACCACTCACGTACATCTCTCTCATTCCCTCTTTCCTACTGTTTACATTTTCTCCACTTCTAGCACTTCTCTCCATATCCCTATCTCATTCCGTCTCTCCTATTGTTTCCATCCTCTCGTCTTCTAGCATTCCCATATCTTGCTCTCATTCCATCTCTCCTACTGTTTCCATCCTCTCCTCTTCTAGCACTTTCATATCTGTCTCTCATTCTATCTCTCCTACTGTTTCCATCCTCTCGTCTGCTGGCATTCCTATACCTCTCTCTCATCCCTTTCTTCTACTGTTTCCATTCTCTCCTCTTCTAGCATCCACATACCTCTCACTCATTCCCTCTCTTCTGTTTCCTTTCTCTCCTCTTCTAACATTCCCAAATTTCTCTCTCTCTCCCAGTCTGATTCGGTTTGCATTTATCTCTTCCATTCTTAATCTTATCTTTCATACTTCTACTCTCATTCACAAGACATTCCACCTCCTCTTTCAGCTCATCTATCTCCCTCTGTAGGTCAGTCACTCTTAATCTAAATTCACTCTCCCAAACAAAACCATCTCCTAAGCTTTCACAGTCACTCACGCCTTCCACACTATCAACTATTTTTTTCATTCTCTCCTATCACGCTACTTGTCTTCCTACATTCATTCCCCATTCCTTGAGCAACAAGGTCGGATATTGATTATTTGACACTTATTTCCTCCCACTGCCTGCATTTTGCACACACATATGCTTTCCGCTCTCTTTAACAAGCCACATATCTAATTCTCGAGATGCATACATGCCGCAAGTGCTGCATGCCACAAAGTCCCTTATGATATTTCTTATAATCGAGTTCTTAAATGGTGGAGGACTTGGCGATACGCCACTTGCAACTGCAGCTGAATCTGCCATCATTCCTTACTGCCGAGTAGCGTAATCGTTAATTATTCAATTAATAAATTCCGTTAAATAAATAGAAGAAAAAGTACAAACAATTACAAGCAAAACAAAACATTTAAGTACACTAAATAAAATGAAATATAACTAAATACAGTAATGAAAACTTAGCTTCGTTTTGTCTTCCACCGTTATGCATTCGATTCTGACATTAACCAAAATATATTATATCGTGACAGCAACTAACTTCCAAAAAACAACCACTGAAGTACACTCGTATTCAGAGAAACAATTTAGCACTCAAAAACGTAGAAAAACGGGGGAAAAAACAGACTATTCACCAATTAAAAATCATTTCTTCTGCACAGCTCAAATTCACCGCCACATGCCATTATTCACATCCAGATCAGTATGGCGGTTAAAACCACTATACA
This sequence comes from Typopeltis vanoorti, assembly GCF_054136105.1. Lineage (NCBI taxonomy): Eukaryota > Metazoa > Arthropoda > Arachnida > Uropygi > Thelyphonidae > Typopeltis > Typopeltis vanoorti. Next base: position 7,391,110 of record NC_143571.1, read on the forward strand.
AAACATTCAGTTAGGGGAGAGTAATCACTTAATAAGCTTTGATTTATGTTAAAGATACGAAGCAATTTTATACCCAAGGTAAAAATACTTTCTATAAGCTTTGATTTGTCATCTCATTTTACAAATGTTCAGTAGATAATACAGTAGTTCTTCTTTCTAAAAAATAATAACAATGCTTACAACATTATATAAATGCAATACAACACATTAAAGGTTACAGCTTATGTTTTGACATTGATTGAATAGTTAATAATTAGAATTGCTCAATTAATGCTTTTGATTACGAAACAAATGCACTGCGATCTAACGCAGTGTTATAATTATCACATTCAACCAGACTTGCCTATATTCGTTTGCACTTCTCATTGCACATTACTAGTGAATCTGACACTGCTCTTTGGGCAGTGTATAGTATGCTTGCACATGTTATTTCTGTGAGATACGAAAGGGTGAACTATTTTTTGCAATCTTATTTTATTTTGTTAAAATAACATATAATTATTTATTTATTATAGCTACAAGGCTGAATTATGACGAGTGTCACTGTTGAAAATATGAAAAGAATTATATTTTTTCAATTATGGTTACACAAAACAAATACACTGCGATCTAACGTAGTGTGAGAATGATCGCACCAATTGCAGATAGACTCGCCGATATTCGTTTATGCTTGACACTGCTCTTTGAGCAGTGTATCGTATGCTTGTGCTCGTTATTTCTGTGAGATATTAAACTTTTATTATTGGTGTTTGTTCGTGGTGAGGGTGAAATATTTTTAATAAAGAAATTTTTAACATGTAAATTTATTTATTAATAAATTGGTTACTGATTAGGAAAAAAAGAATTTTTTTTTAATTTTATTTTGTTCATGCAGCATCCCCACTTAAAATTTTCACTGGCCACCATCTTAAATCAGGGTCTAACTGGTGCAGCCAGATATTTAAACAAATTGAAGGTGTAGTAATGAGCTCCCTACTTTCACCTCCATTGCTAACTTATACATGGAATCGTTTGAATATTTGGCACTTTAGTTGGTTCACCTCAAGTCCAAAATCTGGTTATGTATATAGATAATGTCTTTGGCAACTGGCTGCATGGTCCACACTCTAACTTTTTACATTTGCTCAACAATATCCATCCTTGAATCAGTTTCACTGTGGAAGAGAAAAAATAAGGAGCTCTAACCTTATAACTGAAGTATCAAATACTTCAGTTATAAGGCAAGCAGATGTATCCCATATGTGTTCAAGGTATATGTATCTCCCCAGTATATAAGTAGCTTAGTAAAACATGATCTCCCCTTAACAAACCCATGAGGATGACCACAGAGAATACCGCTGTTATCAACCATTGTATCCTAAAAATGAATACTTCACACCAATCTCTCCAGTACCTTCACCACAACTCTAGATCTACAGGTTGGCCTATAATTTGAAGCTACAGCCTTATCGCCACATTATGCAGTGGGACAGTTTTATCCTCCATAATCAGTTTTACAACAGCACAGGTTCCCTTGGAACCTGTGCTGTTGTAAAACTCTTATTAAACAGGCATGAGAATGCTACTGCTAATTCCCTGGAACATTCCCTAGGATTTTTCTTCACTTGAATGTGCTCTTTCTGCTCATATACTGCACTTTTGTTTTCCTTACTAACTGAGTGACTCTCCTGGCTTGTTCTTTATACTCTTCATGTAACTGATTATTACCAATATTCAACTTCTTCTACTGCCTCCAGAGTGCCACCTTCTTTCAGATTTAATGCTTATGCCCCTCAGTCCCCAACCAGCATTTATTTTCTTACTGCTCAACTTCTAATTCCGTGCAACAGCTCTAAGCTGTCTCTTAAGCTTGTCATAATCACCAGCCTTGTACTTCCACATATCCTTTACTCACAGAACACTTCATATGATTAGACATAACGCAGATGATTATTTCATGACAACTCCCACCAGCTGGAGGAAAGTGCGAAACCACACTCTCAATTACATCCTCTAATGCAGTGGTTCTCAAACATTTTGAAGTCGGGGCACATTTAAAATCCTACAAATAATTGTAGGCGCACTATATACAAATTTCTGAGAAAAATATAATAATTAAGTCAAATATTACAGAAAAAAAATAATGCGATGAAAAAAATAAAATGAAACATACCTTAAGTTTATTTATTCTTGTGTTTATGAGAAACATGAGCCTGATGTGTCCTAGCGATTGCTTCAATGTTTGGGCATATATTTGAAAGGCAAACTCTCATTTCCTCGTCAATACATTGAAGAGTTCCTCTCTTTTTACACTTAATTGTGGTGAGGGTAGAAAATCTTAATTCACATAAATATGATGTTGAAAATTGTAGTAAAATGTTCAAAGCTTTTTTATATATTGACACATATTCTTCTTTTATAGAAATCCAAAAGGCTTCAAGAGACAATTCCTTATGTTTAATCATCAATCCACGATCAGTGGATATAGCCTCCAGTTCTTCTTCTTCGGTTAATGTTAAACTAAAATCACTTGAAGTTTCCATAAATGGGTTTTTTATCCAATTGTATTGTTCAGTGTTAAGTGATGGAAAATAAGAACTCAGTTTTTCTTCTAAAGTTGTTAAATGTTTTTATCATTATCATTATTACGGGCTACTGCAGGGAGTCCTTAGACTCATCGAGGGAGGCCCTAAACATCATGTTCACACAACTGTTCAACATTCCCACAGTATCTATCATACCTTACCTTGAACTCGCTCACTGTCATAGCACCCACAACAGACTCTGGCAGCTTATTCCACTCATTTACCACTCTAAAAGTAAAGAACCCAGCTCTAACACCCCTGCTAACCATGCTCTTGCCCAGCTTCCATGGGTGTCCCATAGTTCTCCCACCACCAGTCCTGATCTCAAAAATATCCTCTGAATTAATTCTATAGAATCCTTTTAGCAATTTGAATGTCTCAATCATATCTCCCCTTTTCCGCCTATCAACTGGTTTCTGCAACCCACAAATCTTCAAGCTGTTCTCATATGGTTCATTCCATAGACCTGCTATCATCTTAGTCACTCGCCTCTGGATCCTCTCTACCTACTCCCCATCAAGAAGGAACCGAGGTGACCAAATCTGGGCACAGTAGTCGAGATGAGGTCTTATCAGAGCTCGGTACAGAGGTACAATAACTTGCTTGTCTCTGCTCGTCAAGGTATTTTTCAACAACCAAGTGAGTTGATGAGCTGATTTAGCTACTTTCGCAATGTGCCCCCTAAACTTCATCTCCCTATCCACCAACACTCCCAAGTCCCTGGCCTCATCAATCTCTTGGAGTACAGTTCCACCGATGTGGTATACTGCTGCTAATCTTTTCACTCCGAAATGCATAACCTTACATTTTGTCACATTAAATCGACATCCATTCTCCTTAGTCCGGAACTCTAATCTATCTAAGTCATCTTGCAAGACTTTGACATCTTCTGCATTCACTATCGCCCTACCCAACTTTGCATCATCAGCGAACAAATGAACTGTCCCACTTAGACCCTTCCCTATATCGTTAATGAACAGATTAAACAGCAGTGGTCCAAGAACAGAACCCTGTGGCACACCACTAGTCACAGGCCGTCTTTTGGACTCTACTCCTGAATAAACTACTCTTTGATATCTCTCCATCAACCACCCAGCTATCCATCTCACCAACCCTATATCCATTCCCATATGTTGTAGTTTACGGATTAGAATTCCATGTGGTATCCTGTCAAACGCCTTTGCCAGGTCCAGCAGTATCACTGTAAACCCATTTCCCTTATCCAGTTCAGCCGTCACCTTGTTATAAAACTTGAGCAAGTTACTGAGGCATGATCTACCCTTCACAAAGCCATGCTGTCCCCCATACAGTATCTCATTTTCATCAATCCATTCCTGTATTTTTCCCTTGACTACTTTCTCCAAGACCTTGACAACGACTCCTGATATGCTGATCGGTCGGTAATTTGCAACCATAGTCTTGGATCCTCCTTTATGCAGTGAAACTATTTTCCCCTCTTTCCACGCCTTCGGGATCAAGCCAGACCCGAGACTCAGATTAAACAACATGGTCAATGGCTGCTTCATGCAAGACCCGTGCTGGTATACCATCCAGTCCCACAGATGTATTCACATTAAGATTCTGTAATAGACTATTCACCTCCACTTCATTCATCACGATTCCCGTATAAACTAATGTATAAACTAATGGTTCCTTCATTTTTTCAACGTCACCATCTGGATGATATACTTTTGCAAAGTGCTCGCTCAGTAACTCCACTATGTCGACTGGTTCAGTGAACTCTTTACCATCGTCATTCCTTAAAATCATTTTGCCATGTACAGTTTTTTTCTTGCTTACAGCATATTGAAAGAACTGTTTGGGATTCTCTTTTGCTTGCATAGCTAGTTTCCTTTCATAATCGGCTTTTGCTGTTTTTACCACACTCGTTACCCTTCTAGCCTGCACTTTATACCGTTCATGTGCCTGCAGGTCACCCCTTTCTTTAAATTCCCTCCATAGTTGTTTCTTTTTTTGCAGCTCAAGCTTAATGGTGTTATTCATCCATTTAACCCCTACTTGTTTCACTATTCGGACCTTAGGTATACAATCAGCCATAACCTCCTGTAAATGCTCTTTGACCACTTCCCATGCTCTATCGACGTCCAGCCCTTGCAGTTGTACATGCCATGGCACTGATCCAAGCAATCTCCTAAGCTTGTCATACTTGCCAGCATGGTAATTCCACATATACCCTGTCTTAATCACAAATTGCACACCTTTAGCCACCTCCCAGGTCAAGACCTTATGATCACTCTCACCAATAGGTGGCAACATGGTCATATTCATTACAGTCAAATTTTGAGATGCAATTACCAGGTCAAGCACTCTCACACCCCTAGTATTTTCAATTACATGCTGTTTCAGATAGTTATCCCTTAATAATTGAATAAAATCAATCTCCTTCCTCACATGTGTCCTCTCTTCTTCCAATCAATGTTACCATAGTGGAAATCCCCCATAATAATTACCCTCCTTCCACTCGTTTCATCAATTTGTTTATGCATACCATCTCCACCATCTATTCCATCACCTGGTCTATAGCAGCACCCAACTGTATATTTTATTCTGCCAGTGTCAATCTCACACCAAATAGCCTCAAATGAGCTCCTTTCACTATCCTGCAATACTTCAATTCTCCTTGGCTGCAGTTCATCAGCTATCATCAATAACACCCCTCCCCCAATTTTATTCTCTCTGTCCCTCCTAAACATACTATAACCTACACATTCTTTCCCACTAACTATGTCATCTTCCGTCAGCCATGTTTCACTAATGCCAATAACCTGTGGCCAGGAAGAGCCAATCAAGGCCAAAAATTCTTCCTTCTTGTTCCTAATGCTCCTGGCATTAGTATACATGAATTGCAGTGATCCCTTTGTCCCACCCCTATCTTGATGCGTTATTCTAAATGTCCCATTCCCTTTTTGGAAGTGTTTCATTTATACAAGTGTTACTTACCAATGGAAACATTTCCAAATTACCTTCAACAGCTTTTCTTTTCCAATTCTGTAGTTTTCTCTGAAACGCTTTCATTTTGTCAGTGGATGTGAGAATATTTTCTTCTTTCCCTTGCATGCTAGTATTCAAAATATCGAGCTGCTGAAATATATCAGCCAAATACTGTAACCTGGCAATTCAAAATTCGCACCGAAGGAGGTTACAAAAATGTAATTGTTTCATCTCTTCAAAAAACACAAAAAGTTCTTGTCGTAGCTTGTGTACACGGGTAAGTACTTTCCCCCTTGACAGCCACCTCACCTCAGTGTGTAAAAGCAGCCATCTGTGTTGTGAATCCATATCGATACAAAGCTTTTCGAATAAATGCAATTTGACAGGTCTTGTTTTAATAAAGTTTACCATCTGAACAACTTGATCTTAAATTTCTCTTAATTTTTCTCCCAATGTTTTTACCATGAAGAAAGCAGTGAGTTATGATAACATTCTCATTTTGTTTTTTACAAAAGATGTAAGGCCCTTAACACAGCCTACCATGGAAGGGGCTCTATCTGTACAAATGCCTACACACGACTTCCATGTTAACTGCCATTTATCAAGACAGCTATTCAAAATGTTAAAAATGTCCTCACCTTTTGTAGACACACTTAATTCTTTGCAAAAAAGAAACTGATTTACTATTTGATCTTCATTAATAAAACGGATGAAAGAGTTGCACCTTGTTGGTAATGTATGTTGACTCATCAACTTGCAATGCAAAATTTGAATACTGAAGTTTATTACTACATACATTTTTCTCGATATCAGAAGACATTTCTATAATATGCCTGTGAACTGTATCGTTGGACAGAGGAATCTTGCTTGTTTTCATTGCTGCTTCATTTCCTAGCATTGTCATGACCATTTTTTTGCATGCAGGCAAAATAAGTGACTCACCTAAAGTATGATCTTTCATATTTTTTGCTATCAGTTTTTAGACTTGATAAGAAGCGATTTGAGCTTTATCAGAAACAGTCATTATACTTTTAAAAGAATTTGCCGCTTTTGTTTGCTGTTCAGACAATCTCTTGAAAAAACTTACAGATTTATCTTTTTAATTAGAGTGTATAGTTTTAAAATGTTTACTCAATTTACTAGGAAGCAATGATTCATTTGCCATTTTGCATCCACATACTAAACATAGTGGCAAAGGATGATCTTCACTTCCGGTCCAAGTGAAACCAAAGCTTAAATAACTTTCATTATATTTGCGAGTAGGCCACGATTTCGCTTTTTTACTTGCTCTTAACTTTTGCTCACTTCCAGAATCTGATTCTTCAATATCACGCTTCTTTTTGAGAAATCTATCCATTCTATTTGGGTGTATTTATCTGAAAATAAGTAATATGCACACAGGGCCGGCGGAAGCAGGCATGCGGTGCATGCGGGCGCTGCTACGAAGGAGGCGGCGGGGCACGGGTCATAAGTTCATTTTTAAGAAACAAAATTTTTATCTTAAAAACAAAAAATTCTTAGAATGATCAATATTAAAATAAATAAGGCCGGATACACCGAATAAAAATTTTTAAAAAATTGTATATTGCCGGCTGTTTACAATTTTGCGAGAGCAGGCTAAATGCTTGCCTCCAGAATCTAAAGTGAAACGATGAACGGTTTTTATGCGCAGAAACGAATTTTCGTACAAAACATTTGTTGCTACGTAACCAGTCATATGGTACTGTAAAAACTCGATCTCGATTGTAGCTTAAATATTTCAAAGCACATTACATTCAATTGTATACTTAGGTTAAGTCCCATGTGAATATTGTAAAAATAAACTTTGTTTGTCTCTGTATAGTTTGTTTTAGATGTTATTGTAAATAACACTCTGGAAGTTAACTGTATATACTGCTTTAATAAGAATATGTTAGAGTGTTAACAACAAAGGCAATGTTTATATCGCCGATGCTGCATGTAATAGATCTACATGGCAGCATTAGAAAGATTGTTATTAAAATTTGTTTGTATGAGAAAGGCTTGCAGGCTCTAAGTGTAAACATCTTCTAACAGTCAGAAAGGTTCAAACAACTTTCCGATGGCTGGCAACTTACAATTAAAAGAAAGTGGAGGAGAACAAAAGGCATGCCAAACTTGAGGGTTGCCAAACTTCATGCAAGGTCTCAGAGGAGGTATAATAAAAAGGGATGGAAGCAAACAGAAGGGGCTGCAGAACTAGAGGGGGCCCGGTTCCAGAGACGTCCACAGAGAGACAGGAGAGGCTGCCCGATTCCAGACGCTGTCAAAGAGGAGGCAGCTCGGTTCCAGTCATTGCTAAAGCTGCCCAGTCCCAGACGTTGCCGAAGAGAGACAGAGCTGCTCGGTTCCAGACATCATCAGGGAGCATCCCAGATCAAGACATTGGTTGAGAGAGGAGTTTTCCGCTTCCAGAAAGGAGCTTCTCGGTTTAAGACGTCACTAGAGAGAAATGACTTCTAGGCCACAGACAGGGCTTTCAAATTGCTGAAAGGAGAAGTCCCAAACACTATAAAAGAGAAAAGTTTCCAGTCCAGAGGGATCCTGATTGACAGTTGACAACAGTTTCATTTTTCTTGGAGGCGGCATTTTCAGTTTCTTAGAGGCAGCAATTCAAGCTACTTGAGCGACAGTCGTCCAGGCATTTTTAGCGAGCCCAAGTAGAGGAGAAAAAGCGAGGCACATTTCCCGAAGTACCTTCGCTCATGAGTTTTTTCTTTTCGCTGTGGGAGAATAACATTTTTCCGGAACTGTACGAGTCCCGCTACATTCCCAATTGATATAGCCAAAGCCAAAATTCCAGATGAAGATCTGAGATGAAAGAATTGCCATAGAACTTTTAGTGAAAGACTTTTGACTAATTCTGAGATACAGAGCCTTTGTAAGTTCAAAACTTTTATATTTATATTTTAAGGACTACAAATTTATTTGTTCTCTTATAATTTGGCATGATTTACTTAACAGAATAAAGCCTGTGAGTAAAATGCTTCAATACAAATATATGAACATTACACTTGCTTTAGAATCTATCGAAAACTTAAAAATAATCTTACAAGAGTATCGATCAGATACAAATTTTAAAGACGTTCTAAAAACGGCAAAATAACTGAGTGAAGAGGTGGATGGAGAACAAGAATTTAAAACTGGTACAGAAGTTCAACGACGAAAGAAGACACGCCAATTTGACTACGAGCATCATGACGAAACGCCACAATTGCCAGAAAATAAATTTAGAGTGAATGTGTTTTATACACTTCTAGACGTTGCAGTGTATTCGTTAATAGAACGTTTTCAACAACTAAAAATATATTATGATAATTTCAGTTTATTGTACAGATTACTACAAATTAATAACGAAGATTTACGAAAAAATTGTGATGATGTAGAGATTCTCTTGATGGATGGCGACAATAAAGACGTAAATGCAATAGAACTATATGACGAGTTATGTGCTTTCCGGGATATTTTTCGAAAGGATAATTTAAATATTCAAAACCCTTTTGATATTCTTAATTTTATTGTGTCCAATAATTTATCTTTCCCTAACTTTTCAATTGCTTTAAGAATACCTGTTATTAACCTTACCTGTAGTGTAGCGAGAGGTGAACATTCCTTTTCCAAGTTGAAATTGATTAAAACCTACTTAAGAACAAGTATGTCACAAAAAAGGCTTGTTAGTTTGCCATTAATAGCTATTGAAAATTATGTATGTGCAGAATTAGACGTTAAGACCATTATTTCTAATTTGGTGAATATGAAATCAAGAACCCTAAAATTTTAATAAAAAAAATTTCAAGTATATTTATGTAATTAAATTTATTTTCTGTTATTCTGTAAATATTTTATTTTTTGAATACTTATATTAATATTAATAAAATGTTCTAATTATTATTTCTGAATTATTTTCTTATTTTCTCATCTATCTTGAGTTTCTTTTATTTTCCTAATAATTAATTTTCCTAGCATATTACTAAAACAAGAGTGCCCCTTCACAAATATAAGTTGACTCTCTCAATTAACATTACCCTCATCTGCCCAATGCTGTATATGGTCCCTCATCTTAACAACTACTGATGACACACAAAGTGGCCTATAATTAGACACTTCCAGTCTGCTACCGTCCTTATGCAATGCCACTATCTTACCTTCCTTCCATTCCCTGGGCACCTTTTCCATAGCCAGACTATATATAATTACATAATACATTATATAACATAGTAGTTGGAAGGGGATCAATCGTTCGATGCTGTTGGCACACTCTCCCTCGATGAGTCTTTGGACTCCCTGGAGGTGTCATATAATAATAATTATATAGCACTTATGATCTAAGTGGACATAAGGGGGATGTGAGGGCAAATATCTGGAGGCTGTCGGTGATGACTGATGAGTTGCAACGGAGAGCCAAAATCATTAAGGGCATGCTAATAGAGCTGTGTAAAAAGAAGGGAGTACAGTTAGTGGATGTATGGCATGTATTTATAGAAAGAATGAAATTATACAGGCATGATGAGTTGCATTTGAATAGTTTTACAATGAGTGCACTGGAGAAAGTGTTGCTGGATGGAAGTACAATGTGTGATGCGTGCAAAAGATCAGGAGAGTGGTACTGAAGAGACAAAAGTGCCTGACAGTAGAAACAATAGTAGTGACAGATGAAGAGAGAATGGGAATACTAAAGGAACAGAGAAACGGGGAGCCCAGACAGACAGGGAGACATGGCATAGGAAGAGTGGATGTTGAAAATGGCAGTGAATGTGTCTATGAAGATGGAGTATATTGCGATGTGGGTGAAAAAGTTGAGACTGAGCAGATATTATTATTATTATTATTACAGGAAACTCCAAGGAGTCCTTAGACTCATTGAGGGAGACCCTAACATCATGTCAAGAACAACTATTCAACATTCACACAGTATCTATCATACTTCGCTTTGAACTCATTCACAGTCATGGCACCCACAACAGACTCTGGCAGCTTATTCCACTCATTCACCACTCTCCAAGTAAAAAACCTAGCTCTAACGCCCTTGCTAACCACACTCTTGCCCGGTTTCCATGGATGACCCCTAGTCCTCCCACCACCAGTCCTGTTCTCAAAAATATCTTCTAAATTAATCTTATAGGAACCCTTCAGTAATTTGAATGTCTCGATCATATTACCCCTTTTCCACATATCAACCAATTTCTGCAACCCACAAATCTTCAGCCTGTTCTCATAAGGTTCATTCCATAGACCTGCTATCATCTTTGTCACTCATCGCTGGATCCTCTCTACCTACTTCCCATCAAGAGGAAACCCTGGTGCCCAAATCTGGGCACAGCAGTCTAGATGGGGGTCTTATCAAGGCTCGATACAGAGGAACAATAAACTTGCTTGTCTCTGCACGTCAAAATATTCTTCAGTAACCAAGTGATTTGATGAGCTGATTTAGCCACTTTTGCAATGTGCCCCCTAAACTTCAACTCCCTATCCACTAACACCCCCAAATCTCTATCCTGGTCAATCTCCTGGAGTACAGTTCCACCAATGTGGTATACTGCTGCTAATCTTTTCACCCCAAAATGTATAACCTTACATTTTGCCACATTGAATTGACATCCATTCTTCTTAACCCAGTCCTCCAAACTATCCAAATCATCCTGCAAAATTTTGACATCCTGTGCATTCACTATTGCTCTATCATCATCATCAGCAAACAAATGAACAGTTCCTCTCAGATCCTTTCCTATATCATTAATGAACAAATTAAACAGTAGTGGTCCAAGAACCGAATCCTGCATCATACCACTAGTCACAGGCCGTCTTTTGAACTCTACTCCTGAATAAACTACTCTCTGATATCTCTCCATCAACCACCCTCTTATCCATCTCACCAACCCTATATCCATTCCCATATGCTGCAGTTTATGGATTAGAATTCCATGTGGGTCCAGCAGTATCACTGTAAATCCTTATCCAGTTCAGCGTCCAGTTCATTACCCTTATCCAGTTCAGCCGTCACTGTGTTATATGCAAGTTACTGAGGCATGATCTACCCTTCACAAAATCATGCTGTCCCCCATACAGTATCTCATTTTCATCAATCCATTCCTGTATTTTTCCCTTGACTACTGTCTCCAAGACCTTGACAACGACTCCTGATATGCTGATCGGTTGGTAATTTGCAACAGTAGTCTTGGTACTTCCTTTATGCAGTGGAACTATTTTTCCCTCTTTCCACCACTTCAGCACTAAACCAGACCCGAGACTCAGATTAAACAATTATGGTCAAGTTCACTAATAATTCTTTAGCCACTTCACGTAAGACCCGTGCTGGTATACCATCCAATCCCACAGATGTATTCACATTAAGGTTCTGTAATAGACTATTCATCTCAACTTCATTCACCACAATTCCCGTATAAACTAATGATTCCTTCATTCCTTCAATGTCACCACCTGAATGATATACTCTTGCAAAGTGCTCACTCAGTAATTCCACTATATCGACTGAATCAGCATTCCTTAAAATCATTCTGCCATGTACAGTTTTTTTTTCTTTTACTTGCAGCATATTAAAAAAACTGTTTGGGATTCTCTTTAGCCTGCTAATTTTCTTTAATAATCCGTTTTTGCTTTTCTTTCCACACTCGTTACCCTTCTGGCCTGCGCTTTATACCATTCATGCAGGTCACCTTTCTCCTTAAATTCCCTCCACAGTTGTTTCTTTTTTTGCAGTTCAAGCTTAATGGTGTTATTCATCCATTTAATCCCTACTTGATTTACTATTCAGACTCTAGGTATACAGTCAGACATTGCCTCCTGCAAACACTCGTTAACCACCTCCTATGCACTGTCAACATCCAGCTCTTGCAGTTTTACATGCCATGGAACCGAACCAGGCAATCTCCTAAGCTTGTCATACTTACCAGCCCAGTAATTCCACATGTACCCTTTCTTAATTGAAAATTCCACACATTTAGCCACCTCCCTGGTCAAGACCCTATGATCACTCTCATCAATTTGGTGACAATGTGGTCATATTCATTACTGCTAAATTCTCAGATGCAATTACTGAAGCACTCTCTGATCACTAGTATATTCCATTACATGCTGTCGCGGATAGTTATCCCTTAATAACTGCATAAAATCCAATTCCTTCGTCCCATGTGTCCTCTCCTCCTTCCAATCAATGTTACCATAGTTCAAATCCCCGATAATAATTACCCTCCTTCCACTCATTGCTTCTATTTGCTTATGCATACTATCTCCACCATCTATTCCATCACCTGGTCTATAGCACCACCCAACTGTATATTTTGTTCTGTTAGTTTCAATCTCACACTCACTAGCCTCAAACATGCTCTTTTCTCTATTCTGCAGTTCGCCTTCTATTCTCCTTGGCTGCAGCTCATCAGCTATCATCTTATATGTGGTACGAAAAGCAAAGTGGATTATGAGAGGAAATTAGCCATGCAAGCTAAAGAGAATCCCAAACAGTTCTTTCAATATGCTGCAAGTAAAAGAAAAACTGTACACGGCAGAATGATTTTAAGGAATGTCTATGGTTGGAAGGTCACTGAATCAGTCGATATAGTGGAATTACTGAGTGAGCACTTTGCAAGAGTATATCATCCAGGTGGCGACATTGAAGGAATGAAGGAACCATTAGCTTATATGGGAATTGTAGTGAATGAAGTGGAGGTGAATAGTCTATTACAAAACCTTAATGTGAATACATCTGTGGGATTGGATGGTATACCAGCACGGGTCTTACGTGAAGCGGCTAAAGAATTATTAGTGAACTTGACCATAATTGTTTAATCTGAGTCTCGGGTCTGGTTTAGTGCCGAAGTGGTGGAAAGAGGGAAAAATAGTTCCACTGCATAAAGGAAGTACCAAGACTACTGTTGCAAATTACCAACCGATCAGCATATCAGGAGTCGTTGTCAAGGTCTTGGAGACAGTAGTCAAGGGAAAAATACAGGAATGGATTGATGAAAATAAGATACTGTATGGGGGACAGCATTGTTTTGTGAAGGGTAGATTGTGCCTCAGTAACTTGCTCAGGTTTTATAACACAGTGATAGCTGAACTGGATAAAGGTAATGGGTTTACAGTGATACTGCTGGACCTGGCTAAGGCCTTTGACAGGATACCACATGGAATTCTAATCCGTAAACAGCAACATATGGGAATGGATGTAGGTTTGGTGAGATGGATAGGAAGGTGGTTGATGGAGAGATATCAGAGAGTAGTTTACTCAGGAGTAGAGTCCAAAAGACGGCCTGTGACTAGTGGTGTGCTGCAGGGTTCTGTTCTTGGACCACTGCTGTTTAATTTGTTCATTAACGATATAGGGAAGGATCTGAGAGGAACGCTTCGTTTGTTTGCGGATGATGCAAAGTTGGGTAGAGCAATAGTGAATGTACAGGATGTCAAAATTTTGCAGGATGATTTGGATAGATTGGAGGTCTGGGCTAAGGAGAATGGATGTCAATTTAATGTGGCAACATGTAAGGTTATGCATTTTTAGGTGAAAAGATTAGCAGCAGTATATCACATTGGTGGAACTGTACTCCAGGAGATTGATGAGCTCAGGGACTCAGGAGTGTTGGTGGATAAGGAGTTGATGTTTAGGCGGGCACATTGCAAAAGCGGCTAAATCAGCTCATCAAATCACTGGGATGCTGAAGAATACTTTGATGAGCAGAGACAATCAAGTTATTGTTCCTCTGTATCGAGCCTTGATAAGACCCCTACCTCAACTACTGTTACCAGATTTGGTCACCTAGGTTTCTTCTTGATGGGGAGGAGGTTGAGAGGATCCAGAGGTGAGTGACCAAGATGATAGCAGGTCTATGGAATGAACGCTATGAGAACAGCTTGAAGATTTGTGGGTTGCAAATATTGGGTGAGGAAAAGAGGAGATATGATTGAGACATTCAAATTGCTGAAGGGTTTCTATAGGATAATTCAGAGGATATTTTTGAGAACAGGACTGGTGGTGAGAGGACTAGGGGATGTCCATGGAAGCTGGGCAAGAGTGTGGTTAGTAAGGGTGTTAGAGCTAGGTTTTTTACTTTTAGAGTGGTGAATGAGTGGAATAAGCTGCCAGAGTCTGTTGTGGAAGCTATGACGGTGAGTGAGTTCAAGGCAAAGTATGATAGATACTGTGTGAATGTCGAATAGTTGTGATGGACATGATGTTTAGCACCTCCCTTGATGAGGCTAAGGAATCCTTGGAGTTGCTCGTAATAATAATAATAATAATAATAAATATGTGTTAAGTGTTGATGAAAGTAACTGGTCAGGTGTGGTGGGGAAATCACAACCAACAAGTAGCTTGGATAGGACTGGTTATAGACCTAATAATTTTTTTTTTTACAAATGCCAGAAGATCAGAAATAAGGGAAATGAAATGGTTTCACTGATTGAGTTTATTTGCCCCAAAATCATTGGAATAAGTGAAACATGGTTGAATGAATATGATATTCTAACAGGAATAGAAGTACAAGGGTACAGTATTTTTTGCAAAGATAGAAAGCACAAGAAAGGTGGGGAGGCTGCTGCTGATGATGATAGCAGGGGAATTATGTCCACAAAAGGTAGACATGAAAGAAGGAAATAGTGGCAATGGTTATGAAGCAGCATGGTATAACATGGAGGTTGACATGAAGATACATTTAGTTGGATGTTGCTATAGGCCTGAGAATGTTGAGGGTGGTGATGAAGAAATATATAAACAACTTGGATTAGTGATTAAAGAAAGTGTAATTATTATAGGTGATTTTAATTATAGTAGTATAGATCGAAATGAAGAGTAGCATTTGGGACCAGGAAAATAAATTTCTTGAGAGATAACTATCTCAGGCAGCACATGAAGGAGACACGTGAAGATGGAGAGCTCTAGATTTATTTTTATTATTATTATTACGTGACACTTCCAAGGTGTTCAAAGAATCATCAAGGGAAGGCACCAACTATATATTACTCTCCATCTGCACCACTCACTCCACCAACTTCAGTGAACTACCATCATCATCTACACCAATGCCATCATCTACTGCCCACCACCACCCACTATTCAGTATTTTCATGGACAATCACAAATATCCATGCCTATAATGGGCCCTAACCCACAGCCTTTTTGGCTGGGGAGTGGATATGCTAACTACTGGTCCAGCCAGGCCGGCAATCTGATCTGATCATTTCATCATCAGAGGATGTAATTGTGAGAGGGTTTACACTTTTTCTCCAGTTGGTAAACACAATCATGAAGTGATCACCTGGGTTGTGGCTAGCCATTTACAGACTTTTTTGTGAGAAAAGGATATATGTGGAATTTAACCTTGGTGATTATGACAAGCTTAAGGAACAACTTGGAGCTATAACATGGAACAAGGAGTTGAGCTGTAAGGAAATAAATGCTGCATGGGAATTTAGAAAGAAATACATACATAACAGCATCAATGTGTGAATGTATATCATAGGCCAAAAGGCTGAATAAGGTAGGTGTGAAATGGATAAATGTGTAGCTTAAGCATGATATCTGTAAAAAGAGGATACTTTGGAGGAAGTACAAGATGACTTATAGTAATAATCCGTTACATGAAGAGTGTAAAGAACAAGCCAGTGAGTGATTCAGTTAGTAGGGAAAACAAAAGTTTAGTATAAGCAGAAATTGACAAATCAGGTGAATATAAACCCTAGAGAGTTTTTTAGATATGTGAAAAGTAGAAGGAACAATGATCATGGTAAGATGTTAATGGATGAGAGTAGTAGAAGGATAACTGGTGCAGAAGACATTGTTGAGGTATTCAGTGATCAATTTTTAAGGATGTTTCATCGTGATCAGGGTGAAATTATTGTGATATAGAAAATCATTGTTTAACGAAAGTTATTTTATCCTCATTATATTGCAACTGTCTTTACAAATATGGCGGCTGGTGAAATTTTAAGTGGGGATGCTGCCTATACAAAATAAAAAAAAATATTTTTTTTTCCTAATTGGTAACCAATTTATTAATAAATAAATCTACAGATTCAGATTTATTTATTAATAAATTGGTTACTGATTAGGAAAAAAATGAATATATATTTTTTTTATTTTGTATAGGCGGCACCCCCACTTAAAATTTCACTGGCTGCCACTGCTGCAAATACTATGGGATGGTATTACTTTGTTGTTGATGCATGTTCATTGCTAAAATTTCAATTTTCTGATTCATCTAAATCCATTCTCCAATTTTTTTATCATGAATGCCTTATATTTATCAAGTTACAATACATAACACCTTAAAATAAATCATTTTCTTGTTTTAAGTTTATATGTGAACAAATGACATTGTAAGCTTTGCCATTATACCTGATTCAATTCTAATTTCTGATTTCCAAGTAAGAAGTTAATGGTCAACCTGTTATAGCTGAAAGGAATTTGAGTTATTAATGTGAGATTTAGATGAGATAAACTGAATTCCTTAGTTACTTGATGATCTTGATTTAGGTATTGTACAGGATTCCTTTCCAGGCAGTTTTTTAGTCAGCATTTGTTATTTATACTGTTTTAAATTCACCTATTAAAATTATTTATAAAAATGATTTTTTTATGGGTTGTAAATTATATTTGACAAGAAATTATATTTTTGTTTTAATCCATTATCTAAGCACAAGCAAACAAAAGTGTTCATGTGAGATATTTTCAAGATTAGGCTACTTGTATATCGAGACTGTTAACTTCACATCATATGGCCTCAGTGTACCATAATACACTGCATATCTATCTTTTTGAATATTTATGAGAAGAGCTACTACCCAGACCTAGTTCAACTTTATTGAGGTAAAAAGTAAAGGGATGTTCATCATAGGCCTAGATAACCAATTCCATGAGGTCTACAAACACCAGGCAAGGAAGGTGACTTGGTTGGTGACGGTAGCTAAATAGAGGTATGAACAGCAGTTAACTAATGAAGCCAAAAAGAATCCTAAGATAGGCTATCTGATAGGTATCAACAAGTTGTGTATGGGGGAACGATATCCAGAAAAAGGAAAGTTACTATTGGAGGTATTGTTATTGGTGAAAATTTGGATGGAGATATTCAGTTGTTTGCAGATGATGCAATATTTGGACGAACCATGAAGAGTAAAGAAGATGTTGTGGCCTTACAAGAAGACTTGAATAAATTGAGTGATTGGGCACAGAAATGGGGATGTGAGTTCAATGTTGCAAAATGTAAGGTTTTAAAATTTGGAAAACAAAGATGGGATGCAGAATTTATGTTTGGTGAGGATATATTGTTGGACGTGGAAGAAATAAGTGATCTGGGGGTGATAGCGGATAAGGATCTGAAATTTAGGGGACACATAGCCAAAATTGTGAAGACAGCACAAAGACTCCTGAGAATGATGCGGAGGACACTGACTTGTAGAAGTAGGGAGATTCCAGTTCCATTGTATAAGACTTTGATTAGGCCACACATGGACTATTGTGCCCAGATTTGGTCATCTGGTTTTCAGAAGGATGAAGAGATGTTGGAAAGGGTCCAAAGGCGACTGACTAAGGTCGTTTCTGACCTCTGGAATGTCAAGTATCGGGAAAGATTGAGAAGATGTAATTTGCAGAGTCTGGTGGACAGGAGGAAGAGGAGAGATATGATAGAAACCTACAAGTTGGTAAGGGGTTGTTATAGGAGCTGGAGAAGTTCTACAGAAAATAGTGGGAGATTAGGGGAGAACCATAGGTCATCCCTGGAGACTGTAGAAAGAGGATGTGAGTAGGGAAGTGAGAGGCAGGTTTTTTCTTGCACAGTTGTAAATGATTGGAATGCCTTGCCTGAGAGTGTGGTGTCTGCAGGGAGTTTGAGTGTATTTAAGACACAGTATGATGAGCTTTGTGTGAGATAAAAGGACCTCCCAGATGAGTCTTTGACTCCATGAGGTCTTGGGGTAATAATAATAAATAATAATAATAATAGTTAGTATAAGGGTGCAAGAGAGAGCCTGATAGTATCGGGAGAATGAAAAGATAGATAGATAGATAGTATGAGAGAAAGTGAAAAAGTTCTTTTATATTGTTATATTACCAAAGGCAATCACTTTTCCTTTTTTATCATTCTCATGGAGATGAACAACCAAAAGACCAATTGAAACTAAAGCGCAAAGATGACTTATACCCAGGTTGTTAGCCTTGTTTGAGTTAACTATCTTGAGTTATCTTTCTCTTTCTGGGATTGCTCTCCAGTCATCCCTGCAGTTGACCCTAAGACCACATTGAACTAAGAAGATGGAACTTTTAAAAAAAAAAAAACTCTTATAGCAAAAATAGACAGAATTTTATCTCCCCATAGTAAATATTGCATAATGTAGGTGGTCTATACCACCTAGCCAAAAATTTGATATCTCCTGGAATGCTTCTTTCTAAATACAAAAATCATCTGACTGAACAATAAAATTTCCACAATATAATATTATAAAGCATTATATGTCGGATTGCTGGTTTTCAAATCCATGTTTTTTCCTAACCTTCCATAAATGTTAATTTAATTCATTAATTATAAAAATCAAAATTCTCTTCCCATTTCTGATAGATGGCAGGTACTGCGAAAAAGAATCTGCTCTGTTGTAAGAAGGCCCAACACATTGCTTAATCTGTTCCAAATATGCAGAGTAAGAGGGCAGCTGTAGAATGCATGTTTTATTGTTTCCAATTGGTAACAGATATCACAGACTGGATTCCCAATATTAATGTACCTCTATTTTATGGTATTGACTGGAAGGCAACCATATGCAATTCTTCAAGCAAGATCCCTCTTGTTAGGGTATCCTTGAAACTTCAGTAAATTATGAAATAAAGTGTTGTTGTCAGTATCCAACTGTGGAAGTTTGTAGTGAAAGAGGTTAAAAATTTCTTTATACCAAATTTTACTTTTATTAATGGAAAGAATATCAATGTCAATATCAAAAGAATATACATTACAATCTACATGGTATGCTAGAATGCTAGAGTTATATTAATTTGGTCAACAGCTAAAAACTACTGACCTAACCTCTGGTGAAAAAAAAAAAAAAAAACGTTACATCATCACAGCTAGAGTCCTATTATTATTGTTATCTATTTGGTAACAAATCATTAAGAGATATATTAAGCTAGAGAGCAACATGTCCTCACATAATTACTCACATAAATTGAAACAAAACAATATAGGTGGTGGCCAATAAAAGCCAAAATCATTGCTTAGAGTCCTAAAGTAAGAATTTGCTGGAAAAACTTCAAGGACTTAAGTGGGCTGAATGTGTGCCACCCAAATTCTTGGGATTTTTATGCCACCATTATTGTTAAGATTAGGTAGGTTGATCAAAATTTCACAGGCTTCTTTAAATTTGCATTCATACCAGATACTTTTTCAATCAAAACAGATACTTTTTCAATCAATTTGGTGTAGGGTGTGAGAGCATGACCTGAGAGCCTACTTCACCAAAATTGTTAAATTTAATGTGTCATTTATGTTCTTTCTTATGGATAGGATTTGTACATCCAGTTTCACCAATTAAGGTAAGTTACAGGTGCAATGAATATGGTATATTCCAGGGTGGGTCAATGGGGGGATTGAATCTTTAGAGGAGTTCAATATGTTTTTTTTTTTTTTTTTTTAATTTTATAGGTGGTTTAAAAGTAGCATTATGATTATAATGGTGTAGAGTTATATTTATTTTATCTGATAACTCTTTAATGTATGGGATAGCTATGGTTTTACTGTAATCAATATTGTATGCATTTTTTATGAAGAACTTTATCGATAGTATTTTTCTATAGTCATTATTATATTTTTTTCACAAGAGGTCAGGCCAATAGTTTTAATGGTTGACCAAATTATTGTAACTTTAGTATACTCCAGGTGATGATGACTTTAATGTGAACGTCAAATCGAGTGATTATTGTGGTTTATTTTAAACTGAAGTTTTACTATAATATGATAGTTGTTTCCATAATTTTTAATAATGACTAAATTCGGTGTGTGGACAGACTTATGTGTTCGTTGTACATGTTGTTTATTTTTTAACGGTATAAATTAATCCACATCAACAAACACAAAAGATACATCCGGTATTATCACTATGGCAAGTCAGGCGTAGCAGACCATATTCTGGATACCCCTGCACACAGGATCAACTGGAAGAACACAAAAGTACTGCACAGAAGCTCATACAAGTCAGAGAGATTGTTCTTAGAGGCAACAGAAGCCCTGAAACACACTCCAAATCTCAACAAATATGGCTGTATAAATTTGCCTAAAATCTGGGAGACAGTCATCTTAAGAAAAAACTAGTACCAGTTTTTTTCTCTGTTTAGGACTAGTCTTATGTGATAGCTGCAATTTTTTTTCTTTTTTTCAGATAGAGGGCGCCAAAATCAGGACTCTAGCCTTTGTGTTGCTGCTACAATTTTGTTTAACTAGTCCGTTGATTACACCATGTTGTTATAGTCTCACGTATTGTGACAAACTATGTTTTTGTGCTCTGAAGATGCTAGTTATAACACCAGCAAAATATCAGCAATATGTTAATAAATTAATTATTCACTTATTTTTCTGTGTTCTAATTTATACCGTTAAAAAATAAACAACAATAAATTTGGTGTGTTTTTTAATCTTTTTTAATATTCATACTAGTAATAATTATGAGTATTTCTTTTAGGATGTTCAAGACAGTTGGTGGATCTGTTCCTCCTTTAAAGAGTTTTAAATGGAAACTTGCCTGCTTCAGACATTTATGCCATGTAAGTTACCAAAGGCTTGTATTTTTTTTCTGGAATATAGAGAATAAATGATACAGTGCAATTCATTTATTGATACATAGACTACTGATTCAGTATTAGTATTATTTCTGAGCCTCATTGGACTTAGGACTCATCACAGAAGGCCAAGCTCTGACAGATCATAATACATATCTTAAATAAAGAGCCAATAAGCTTCATTTCGGCGATGTAACATTATTGAAATTAAGAGGATATTAAGTCCCATATTGTTTCAAAACCGAATAAGAAACTCAAAGATTGGAATCAAAGAGTTTCATGCTGAATATAGTAAACTATAAAAGTATCGGCGGATACTAGCGTAAGCCAAAGCACGTAGTACAAACTAAGGCAACTCATAGCAACGGTGGGTAAAACTCTGATCACTATTCTTAGTATTTCCCATAATTTTACATTATGGGAAATATTTCCCATAATGTAAAATTATGGGAAATACTAAGAAATACTATAACATCACACATCTCCTAGGAGATGTGTGATGTTATACATTATGGTGGAAGGTCACTACCCAGACCGGTTTCGACCTTTATTGAGGTCTCATCAGTGAGTAGGTAGACCAAATTAGGTAGACCTGTTTGACAACTCTGCTATACGAGTTGTCAAACAGGTGCACCCATTAAATTACTTAAATAAAGAGGCAATAGGCTTCATTTTGGCAATGTAATATTATTTAAATTAAGAGGATATTAAATCCTATATTGTTTTAAAACCGAATAAGAAACTCAAAGATCAGAATCAAAGAATTTCATGCCGAATATAGTAAATTATAAAAGTATCGGCAGATACTTTTATAATGTTAATGTTAATATAAATAATGTTACATCGCCGAAATGAAGCCTATTGGCTCTTTATTTAAGTAATTTAATGGGTGCACCTCTTTGACAATTCTTATAACAGAGTATATAAGTTCTTTTCGCTATACCCTCAGTATTAATTTGGTCTACCTACTCACTGTGACCTCAATAAAGGTCCAAACTGGTCTGGGTAGTGACCTTCCACCATAATGTATAACATTATACATCTCCTAGGAGATGTGTTTTTACATTATGGGAAATACTAAGAATAGTGATCAGAACTTTACCCACCTTTGCTACGAGTTGCCCTAGTTTGTACTACGTGCTTTGGCTTACACTAGTATTCACCGATACTTTTATAGTTGACTATATTTGGCATGAAATTCATTGATTCCAATCTTTGAGTTTCTTATTCGGTTTCGAAACAATATGGGATTTAAAATCCCCTTAATTTAAATAATAATACATATCATTTCTAACCCTTCATAACATTCAATATTGCAACATTATTTCTAGCTACTCTGGTAATGCATTCACTCACCATGCAAAATTCAGTCATTTGCCTCTGCACTCTCTATCTCTCTGTAAGGTTTCCTTATCATGGAAATCCAGATGTGGCCAAATTAGTGTCATGTACATGTACATGAAACTATCACTTTCTGATACATGCTTATAAGTGTCCTTATTATGGCAGAAGTTTCCTGTTTAAGCTTTACAATTTTTGCAGTGTGTCCCCCCTGAACTTCAGTTCCCTATTCACCAAATTCCCGAGATTCCTACCTACTCCATTTGCTAATGCAAAGTTCTTCCAATAAACTATACCTTGTTCTAACTTCTTCTAGCTAAATATTCCAACCTATTCAAATCCTTTTTGTAATATAAATGTCTCCTCTCAAACCATGAAATATATTGTTAGTATATAAATTTAAAAACAGCATTCCCAGAACAGAACCTCCATGGAGTCCCTTCTTGTTACTCTCCCCTTTTGAGATGTTACCTCCACCCATACACAACTTTCTGGCTCCTGTTGGCATACTGTACCAGACCAGTAACCTCACTACCAACTGAATATCCATTCCCTTCAACAATAGTTTATCATGTGATATTCTACCAGACATTGTAAAATCTAGAAAATTACTGTATAATCACTTCCTCTGTCTAATATGCTTGTCATCCTATTATAAAATATAATCATTTTACCGAAACACAGTAGCCCACCCCTTAACAAACCCATGCAGCTGTCCTAGAAAGATTTCTATTTTCATTAATCCAAGTTTGTATTCATTCTTGGATAGCCTATCTGAACCTATCTACTTATATAGTGACTTTATTTTTCCCTCCTACTTGTTGAGACTGTTCCTGTTTCAAGACTCTTATTGAACAACCGAGTCAAGGCAAATGTTAATTCTTTTGCACATTTCAGTACTGGTCATGACAATGTCTCATCTAATCCAACAGACTTATTAACATCAAGCTCACTTAAATTTTTAAATGATTCACATTCCTGAATTTCCCAAATCTTCTCTTCTTTTATAATAGAGTTTTTCAACACCACTCCCAGCTTTCCAATTTGAAATACACTGACAAAATACTCATACATTAAAAAAAAAAGATAAACCTTATAAACTCGAGGAACTATATAAACTCATCCAGAGCAGGATTTTACATGCATCCATGGCTATGGCAAGATTCAAACCTGCTACCTGTTGGTTGGAGAGAGTGGGTGTGCTATCCACTCAGCCAACTAGACCAGCATTTCCAGTATGCCTTTGGCAGATTTGACCTGCCTTCTCCAACAACTGCAGTCAGTCTTCTGCATTCATACTTTCTTTTGCTAGCCAAATAACTATAGAGTTCCTTAGGATTGTATTTTCTGACTCAGCCAATCACTTTTTATATGCCAGTTTCTCCTTCTTCACTTGCCTCCTCCATAAAGCATTATATGTCAATTTCTTCTAATTCTTCACTATGCTTGTTACTTTCTAGACCCGTGTGCCTCTGCTCTTTATACCTCCTCCACAGCACCCTCTTTTCCACATAATTTGACATGATTTATCCATTTTACTCTGTTTATCCTCCTAACCTTAAGAATACACGTTGACATTTCAGTCAGTAACTGATGTAGAATAAAGTTTTCCAGGAACTAATAATTTCTCCCTTCAGTTAATCATGTCATGTCATGATCAGTCTGTTATCGCTGTTTGCCATGGTTTCACCAGTTATATAAACTGGTGAAATCATGCTGATGACTTCATCTGTTATTGCTGTATGAGATATTGAATGTAACAAATGCCTCATTTGTTGTTCATCACATGTTGTATAACATAGCTATCCCAGTAACTCAAGTAATTCATTCTCTTTATTCATAGATGTTATTTCTTGCTTCAACTCAGTGCTTCCTTAGTGAAAATCACCCGTTATTATCGCTTACCTGTAACTCACCAGTCTCAGCTGCTCGATAGTAGCCGAGCCTGGTGTGTGACAGACAATATATAGCAACACTCAATGAATATTTCATACATCGATCAGATTCAAGTTCAGATTGAGCTTCTTCACGACTCCTTAGAAGTGTCTCATAATATTAATAAAAGCACCTGGGTTCCAATCCCATCCAGGATGCAGAGAAGCTTTATAACACTTTCAGCTGAAGATGAATTAACTGGTCTCATACAGATTATTATTATTATTATTATTATTATTATTATTATTGGGTCTCCATGGACTCAAGAGACTTATCGTGGCAGGACCTTCCTAGGAAACGCAGTCCATCATACCACTCCTTGAACTCATTGACCATTCTTGCCCTCACCACTCTATCAGGCAGTGCATTCTACAGTTCAACCACCCTCCTTGCAAAAAAACCACTGCTCACCCTCTTGATTACAGCTTTCTTTAGTAAGGTTCAGAGATGACCCCCCTTGTCATCGCTCTTCCCACTGTTCCACCAAGTGAAAGAACTCACCAGTGTCAACCCTGTAACTGCCTCTCAACAGTCTAAAAGTCTCGATCATATCACCTCTCCTTCTTCTTCTACTTCTATCCACCAAACTTTGCAGTCCACATTCCTTCAGCTGATCCTCATAACTAATATTGTACAGTCCTGAAACCATCTTTGTTATCTGCCTCTGTATCCTTTCCACAGTTAATTTATACCCTTCAAATCCTGGGGACCAACTTTGAGAACACTAGTCTCTGATCAGTCTTATACAATGGAATGAATTTCTGCAGGTCAGCATCCTTCTCAGTATTGCAGCAATCCTCTGGGTTATCTTCACCACCTTTGCAATATGCTTCCTGAATTTCAGTTTTCTATCAATCATCACCTTTAGATCTCTTGTCTCCCCTACTTCCTCCAGTATAGCTCTCCAATCGAGTATGCATTCTCCCATCGATGGATTCCAAACTTCAAGACTTTACATTTTGCTGCATTAAACTGATACCCCATTCATTTGCCCATCTACCTGGTTTTTATTATTATTATTATTATTATTATTATTATTATTGTTCCAGGCAACTCCAAGGAGTCGACAGACTCATCGAGGGAGGCCCTAACATCATGTCAAGAACAACTATTCGACATTGACACAGTATCTATCATACCTTGCCTTGAACTCATTCACGGTCGTAGCACCCAACAGACTCTGGAAGCTTATTCCACTCATTCACCATTCTCCAAGTAAAAAACCTAGCTCTAACTCCCTTGTCAACCACATCCTTGCCCAGCTTCCATGCATGGCCCCTAGTCCTCCCACCACCAGTCATATTTTCAAAAATATCTTCTGGATCAATCTTATAGAAACCCTTCAGTAATTTCAATGTCTCAATCATATCACCCCTCCTTCGCCTATCGTCCAATCTCTGCAACCCACAAATCTTCCACCTATTCTCATAAGGTTCATTCCACAGACCTTCTATCATATTGGTCACTCGTCTCTGGATCCTCACCACTTCCTCCCCATCACGAAGAAACCCTGGTGCCATAACTGGGCATAGTAGTCCAGATGGGGTCTTATCAAGGCTCGATACAGAGGAACAACAACTTGTTTGTCTCTGCATGTTAAAGTATTTTTCAGAAGCCAAGTGATTTGATGAGCTGATTTAGTCACTATTGCAATGTGCCCCCTAAACTTCAATTCCCTATCCACCAACACTCCCAAATCCCTGGCCTCATCAATCTCCTGGAGTACGGTTCCACCAATGAGATATACTGCTGTTATTCTTTTCACCCCAAAGTACATAACCTTACACTTTGCCACATTAAATTGACATCCATTTTTCCTAGCCCAGTCCTCCAAACTATCCAAATCATACCAAAAAATTTTGATATCCTGTGCACTCACAATTGCTCTACCCAACTTTGCATCATCAGCAAACAAGTGAACACTTCCTCACAAATCCTTTCCTATATCATTGATGAACAAATTGAAAAGCAGTGGTCCAAGAACAGAGCACTGCGGCACACCACTAGTCACAAGCCGTCTTTTAGACTCCACTCCTGCATAAACCACTCCCTGGTATCTCTCCTTCAACCACCCTCCTATCCATCTCACGAACCCTATATCTATCCCCATCTGCTCCAGTTTACTGATTAGGGTTCCATGTGGTAACCTGTCAAAGGCCTTGGTAAGGTCAGTAGTATCACTGTAAATGACGGCTGAACTGGATAACCCTTATCCAGTTCAACCGTTACTGTGTTATAAAACGTGAGCAAGTTACTGAGGCATGATCTACCCTTCACAAAACCATGTTGTCCCCCATACAATATCCCATTTTCATCTATCCAATCCTGTATTCTTTTCTTGACTAATTTCTCTAAGACCTTGAAAATGATTCCTGATATGCTAATCGGTCGGTAATTTACAACAGCAGTCTTGGAACCACCTTTATGCAGTGGAACTATTTTCCCCCTCTTTCCACTCCCTCGGGACTAACCCAGACCCGAGACTCAAATTAAACAAAATGGTCAAGGGTACTGACAATTCTTTAGCTGCTTCTCGTACGACACGAGCTGGTACGCCATCCAATCCCACGGATGTATTGACATTGAGGTTATGCAATAGACTACTCACCTCCACTTCATTCACCATAATTCCCGTATAATCTACTGGTTTATTTGTTTCTGCAATGTCACCACCTGGATGATATATACTTGCAAAGTGCTCACTCAGTAACTCAACTATATCAACTGATTCAGTTACCTCCATACCATCGGAATTCTTTAAAATCATTCAGCCATGCACATTTTTCCTTTTACTTGCTACATATCTAAAAAACTGTTTAGGATTCTCTTTTGCCTGCATGGCCAATGTTCTTTTGTAATCCTTTTTTGCTTTTCTTACCACACTCGTTACCCTTCTGGCCTGTGCTTTATACCGTTCATGTGCCTGCCGGTCACCTTTCTCCTTAAATTCCCTCCATAGTTGTTTCTTTTTTTGCAGCTCAAGCTTAATGGTGTTATTCATCCATTTAACCCCTACTTGATTTATTATTCTGACTCTAGGTATACAGTCAGCCATTGCTTCATGCAAACACTTCTTAACTGCCTCCCATGCACTATCAACTTCTAGTCCTTGCAGTTGTACATGCCATGGCACTTAACCAATCAAACTCCTAAGCTTGTCATACTTTCTAGCCCAATAATTCCACATGTACTCTGTCTTAATTGAAAATTCCACACCTTTAGCCACCTCCCAAGTCAAGACCCAATGATCACTCTCACCAATTGGTGGCAATGTGGTCATATTTGTTACAGCCAAATCCTCAGATGTAATTACTAGGTCAAGCACTCTCTGACCCCTAGTATTTTCCATTACATGGTTATTTTATGGTCATTTTCCATTACATGGTTATTTTATGGTCATTTTCCATTACATGGTTATTTTTTTTATGCGGTTATTAAGCGATAACTATCTGCGATAGCAGATAGTTATCGCTTAATAACCACATAAAATCCAGTTCCTTCCTCCCATGTGTCCTCTCCTCATTCCAATCAATGCGACCATAGTTGAAATCTCCCATAATAATTACCCTCCTTCCATTCATTTCTTCTATTTGCTTGTGCATACTGTCACCACCATCTTTTCCATCACCTGGTCTATAGCAGCACCCAATTGTATATTTAGTTCTGCTAGCCACAATCTCACACCAAATGGCCTCAAATGTGCTCTTTTCTCTATCCTGCAATTCAACTTCTATTCTCCTTGGCTGTAGCTCATCAGCTATCATCAACAATACTCCTCCCTGCCATTTTATTCTCCCTGTCATTCCTGAACACACTATACCCATCACATTCAATCCCACTAGCTATATCATCTACAGTCAGCCATGATTCACTAATACCAATAACCTGTGGTCTGGAAGTGCCAACCAAGGCCAAAAACTCTTCCTTCTTGTTCCTAATACTCCTAGAATTAGGTACATGAATTTAAGACCCCCATTAGCCCCAATCCTACCTTGATGCCTTATATTAACTATCCCACTCTGATTTGTTGTCCTTATTCGCTCGGGCATATTATATTCATTCATACATTCAACTTCCTCCCTAAGGACTGTATATCTACCCCCCCCCCTTAATAAATCTAGTTTCCCTGAATTTGCACATCCATTACATTCAGCAACACTTTCTCAAGTCTCCTTACACCGTAACCATTCAAATGCAAGCCATCCATCTTATGTAGATCCTTTCACCCATCGAACTCACTCCACACATCCACAAATTCCACACCACTCGTCATACATAACCCATGCATAAAGTCATTAGCAATTATGGCCCTCCTTTTAAACATTTCGCTGTCATAGCATGGCAAAAGATAATCATTCTAACTCTCTCACTCTTTTCTTTTACTACCTCAAACAATTCATTCAGGTCTTCTATCATTTCCATTTTATCTCCTTTCAAATCATTCGTACCTGCCACAACAATTATTTCTTTCACCATTTCCTTTTGCTCTCTAATAGACTCAGTTACATCCTTTATGGTCGCACCAGGTTGGTACGATTTTGTCAAATCCTCTATTAACACACCTCATACTAACGAGTCTCCATACAGCACTCTATCCTTCGTTATGTTCATGTTCACACTCATACATCTATTTTTCCTGTCATACTTTTTATTATTGGTTGGTTCATTCAGTCGACTTTTGCTCATACGCTCTAGCTGCTGTTTTGCCCTTTGTATTGCACCATTCAACAACGCGATCTCACTCATTGCATCTATCTCATCTTTTTTATTCTCTGTAAAACCATTAATACTATCATTCAAACTTTCACAATTCTCTGGTACAACTTCGCCGTTTCTTGTCATATCCCTATTTTCTTCATTCTGAAGTTTGACAAAAATATCACACTCATGATCCGAAATACACCTCAACTCCTCATTCTCCCTACATTTTCTACACACATTCACTCCTTTATTATCATCTAACCACACTCTGACCGCACTCCGCAAAGCATACATTTCACAGATAGTACACTGGATCATCTCCTTTACATTACCGTTCTTGAAAGAAGATGGCGAACCATCATTACTGGCCGCCATTTTCCTTCGTACTGGAGCCATCACTAGTAACGTATTTTATCAAAATTATAAATTATAAACACCAAAAACACACAAACAGACGCACTAAGATACGCAAGGCAAACAAAACTACGCAATTTTAAAGTAAATTTATCAACAATAACTGAAAATAATGCTTATCTTATCTGGAGCTTTCACGAACACTACGCATTATGAATCCCTCTAGTGGCGACTTCCCAACATAGATTATGTTATAAAACACTTTAGTACACTAACTACATTAATAAAACTACAATAATATACTAAAATTACACAATTAAATCTAACAAAATATTAATAAATCAACAAAAATCACAAATCTTTCAGGAGCTCTCCGACAGTACGTCCTTTCACCAGCTAGCCTCGACACCGGATGGTGTCGAGGCTAGCTGGTGTTTATTCAAATCCTCTTGCCGGGTTGTCACATCTGCACTATTACTAATAACCGTGTCCAGTTTCACATCATCTGCAAACAACTGAATATCCTCTTGGAATCCATTGACAATGTCATTGATATAAAGGTTAAACAATACAGGTCCCACTACTCAGCCCTGTGGAACCCTACTTGTAACCATCTGCTTCCTTGATATTGCCCCACCATACACAACTCTCTGATACTTATCAGACAGCCAATCCTGAATCCAGTTGACTTACCCTACATCGAAACTCATGTCCTGCAACTTAAATATCAGCTTATCATGTGGCACCCTGTCAAATGACTTTGCAAAATCCAAAAAAATGGCAGTATGCCTTTCCCTCATCAACTGCTCTTGTCACTTTATTATAAAAAAAGGCAATCATATTACTAAAACAAGAGCTCCAATTAACAAATCATGTTGATTCTCAGTGATAACATTACCCTCATCTGTCCAATTCTGTATATGGTCTCTCACTAATTTCTCCAAGATCTTAACAACTACTGATGACACACAAACAGTCCTATAATTAGACACTTTCAGTCTGCTACCACCCTTATGCAATGGCACTTACCTTTGTTCCATTCCCTCGGTAACTTTCCTGTAGCTAGAGTTTCATTGAAAAGCCAGGTCAACGGAGCTGTCAGTTCTTTAGCATATTCTCTCAAAACCCGTAGTGAAATACCATCCAGTCCCACAGCTTTACTGACATCCAGAGTACTCAGTATCTGAAACACACTCTCCTCCTGTACCTCTAAACCTCGAACCTGCCCTATCTCTCTAGCATTAAAACTGACTCCTCCAGGATGAAATACTCCAATAATGTGTTCATTGAACAATTCCACTATGTCCTCTGCGTTAGTCACTCTATTCGCATTTTTATCCCACAATATCATTCTTACACACTCATTTCCCCTCCTACTGGCTACATAGCTAAAAAATTCCCTAGGATTTTCTCTGATCTTAATGCCAATCGCTTCTCATATTCCAATTTTGCCTTCCTCATCATACTAGTCACTCTCCTGGCCTGAGTCTTATATTCTTCATGCATCTGCTCTTCACCCCTCTCCTTATATCTCTTGCACAATCTCTTTTTCAACTGCAGTTCCTGTTTGATATTGTTTGTCATCCACTTTACACCAAATTGTGTTCTTTTCTTCACTCGTGAAATGCAGCTTACTATTGCTGCTAAGAAATATTCCTTCACAATTTCTCAAACACTAATGATATCTTGTCCTTCCAATTCCTCCCACCATGCAACTGTCTCAAGTTGATGTCTAAGACTATTATCACCTGCCTTATAATTCCACATATGTTCCCTTTTCTTTGATACTCCTGCCTTTCTGTTCATCTTCCAAGTCAAAACCACATGGTCACTCTCTCCAACTGGGTGGGGGGGGGGGATGTCATATCAGTTATTATCAGCTCTTCTGATGCTATGACCAAATCCAAAACTCCTGAACCTCTTGTTCCATCTATTACATGTTACCTAAGACATCTGTCCCTCAAGAATTCCAGAAATTCCATTCCCTTATTACTACATGCATTTTCCTTTTCCCAATTTATACTGCTGTAGTTAAAATCTTCCATAACAATCATTCTTCTTGCACTTGCCAAGCTCAACTGACTAAACATCTCCTGCTCCTCACCCTTTGTACTCCTTGGCTTGTATGAATACCCCATTAAATATCCTGTCTTGCCCACCTCTACCTTACATCATATGCTTTCAAAACCATTAGCATCACTGCCCTCCAAAGCCTCCACTCTGAGAGGATATAAGTCATCACTTATCATAAGCAGTACTCCACCACAGTGTTTTCCCTTCCTACCCTGTCAATGCTGTACCCTGCTACTTCTATTCCTGTTATTATATCATCTTCCGTCAACCACATCTCAGCGATTCCAATAATCTCTGTACAGGCTGATGCTATCAGTGCCACCAATTATTATTATTATTATTATTATTATTACATTACACCTCCAGGGAGTCCAAAGACTCATCGAGGGAGGGCACCTACTCTACAACTCTCTGTCTCCACCAACCGCAACTACCTTCATCATCTACACCAACGCCATCTACTGCCCTTTATTCTGGATACTCCTGACATTAGTATAAAGCATAAAAATGTCATTGTTTCTATACCTATCATTATCTCCTCCAGACTCCACTGGATTCTGCATTACTTGATGTCATCCCCCTTTCCCTCCAAGTACCTATTCCCACAAGTGGCTGTCCCCTCTACCATCCACACAAGATGTGATAAAGTTTTTCCTTTTGGAAACTTGTGAATCAAGATTCAAAACAATAATTCACAATTCAAACAAAACATATTGAGTAATAATTCAAAATGATCTAGTCCAATCCCACAATTTCTCATTTGGCTTTTTATTCCTTCTGCTGAGGTTATCCTTGAAGCTTTATTACTCATATCACTATTTTGTCATCTCACATTTCTGCTGGTAGTGCACTCCCCACGGTATAATGTTCATTTCCCTCTCTGAGAACACTCTTTTTCTCTTAGTAGCAATCTACTCAGCTTTGCATTGCCATTCTCGCTCAAATAGAGACCATCTCCATTAAACAGCTCTTTATAACTTAACTTCAAATTTATTTCATATGTCCATATACTTAAGTCCTTTCTGTCCATGCATGGTATCTAATCTAATCCTGTGGCCTCCTCTTTAAGAGGGTTGCAGCTGATGAACAGTCTGCTTCAATGCCTCTCTATCTCTTGCTTCTGAAAGATTCTTGCCTGTCCAATCTTTGATGTTGTCTTTCCATTGAAGTTGGGATCTTCCTCTCTTTCCCTCCACCATCCCCTGCAATACTATTCTGGGAAGTTCTCCAGAAGAACCCCTCATCAAATGTCCTGCAAATGCTATTTTTCTTCTTTGGATACTAGCCATATACTCTCTTTTCATTTTGAATCTTTTAAGAATCTCTTCATTGCTCACTCTTTCAGTCCAGCTGATACGATCCATTTTTCTCAAGCACCACATTTCAAATGCATTCAATCAGTCACTCATCTCCTTATTGATCGTCCAGGACTCACATCCATACATCCCCACACTCCAGATCATTGTCTTGAGGATTCTTACGTTTAGCTGTTTGTTCAGATTTCTGTTTCCTAATATGTGGTATATTTGGAAAAATGCTGCTTTTGCTTTTTTAATTCTGTTCTTAATTTCATAATTAGATCTATCGTCTTCTGTTATCCAACTCCCAAGGTATTCAAAATTTTTAACATCTTCTATTCTTTGTCAGTTCAAAGTGATTTCCATCCCATCATTTTTTTTTCCTTGAAATCTTCATCACTTTTGTCTTCTGAATGTTTAGTTTCATTTTATATTTCACATTTCCAACCCTGTTCAAAATTTTTTGCAAGCCTTCCTCTGTTTCGCTCATAAGTACAATGTCATCTTCATATCTTATATTATTTATCAGGTGTCTGTTTATCCTTATTCCATCCTTCAGTTCTTCCAAGGCCTCCCTCATCATCCATTCACTATACACATTAAAAAGGGGTGGACAACCCACAGGCTTGTCTCACACTCTTTCTTGTGGGGATGTTATCATAACATTCATAATCATTGCACTTTTCATTTCTCCTGCTATCATACCTCAACAACACACTCTGCGTCTCACACTCTTTCATTTAACTCTTTCTAATGGCACTCTCAAACTTCATGCTACTTCATTCACATTTTTTTGAAAATCATTCATTCCAGTGTTCCAGTGGTTAGTTTAGTAAAAAATTCATATTTTTACTAAATATGAATGGTAAAAATTCATTTTCTGAGCCTCTTTTCAGTCAGTTCTTGTAGTTAGTCAATTTTTAATTGATGAGGTGAGTAGAGTCACTTCCCCCCCCACACACACACACACACCAGGAGTATAGGTTTTAACTCAGAAATATCAATTGTGGACCACACTTGGTATACATTCATATACCTGATTATATATTTAATCAGGATTGGGAACTCTGTTAGCAAGATTAGTTCATTAGTTCTTCAGTGTCTGTATACAGTATTGCTATCTTCTTGAAGTGACTGTTTATTGCTATTATTCCTTCATTCCTTATAATCAACATTTCACATGCTTATTATTATCTGGGTTACATGCCTCTGTACGTTTTCTGCTCACTCATCATCAGGAAATACCTGGACACAGTAATTCATATGCAGTCAGTTTTGGAAAGTTTTGGAAATGTTCTTATTCCTACAAGTTAACATTTTTTCTTCATCACAGCGGTCCATTGTGATGAAGATAATATCTCAAGTAATTTCCAGCCCAGCAAAAAAAGAAAAAAAAAGAACTTTGCAGTGTCCATTGTTTGTAATGACTTAACTATTTTAATAACATAACTGCTGAACTTTAATTTCCTGTCTTGCTTCAAAGTTTGCAACAAATTTCCATCAATATGTTTAGTGGAAAAAGAATGAAAAAGTTCAAATGAATAGAATCAAGGAAATGAAAGAAAAACAGGTGATGAATGACTTGAGGATAGCAATGTATGGAGATTCCATTATCAAAGGTGTGAATAAAAGCATCTGCAAGGTTTGTTTTCCAGAAGAGAGAGAGAATGAGCAAAATTTCATGTTTTGGATATAAGTAAACAACCAAGAGAGTTAGTTGTTATTGTGGAAACAAATCATATGATTGGATATAAAGAAAATGTAAGGATGGATATCAGGAGGTTATTGAGGAATGTAAACAATAACAGCATGATGGGAAGGTTTTCCACGTGTTGCCAAGGTATGACAATA
This sequence comes from Typopeltis vanoorti, assembly GCF_054136105.1. NCBI lineage: Eukaryota > Metazoa > Arthropoda > Arachnida > Uropygi > Thelyphonidae > Typopeltis > Typopeltis vanoorti. Next base: position 7,425,966 of record NC_143571.1, read on the forward strand.
ATGAATTGAGACAGAGAGAGAGAGAGCAAGAATAATGAATAGTATGCTGACGATTATTTGTGAGGAAAAGGAAGTGCAGTTTGTAGATCTGCGGCATGTATTTGAGAGAAGAATGGATTTGAACAAAAGTGACTACAGCATCTGAATGGCTTTAATGTGAATCAACTCGAGAGACTGTTTCTAGAAGGAAGAGCAATGAGTGATATGATCAAGAGATCAGAGGAGTAAGAGATAAAATGAAAGATTAGGAGAGTGGAACTGATTAGACTGAAGTGCTTATTAGTGGAAATAGTAGTAGTGTAAGATGATGAGAGAAAGAGAATACAAGAGGAATAGAGAAAAATGGGGGTGCAGGGAACAGGGTGGACAGAGAGACATGGCATATGGTAAGTAGATGAAATAGTAGTGAATGCATTATGGAGATGATCAGAATAGGAATCAAATGGCCTGGAATATGGGGGGGGGGGGGGGTAGTTGAATCTGAAGATATATATGAGTAATTGGTGATAAAGCCGATTGCCCATGGGTAGTTGTGGAGAAATGACAACCAACAGGTGGTATGGCTAGAACTAGTTATAGACCAAAAAGTGAACTGATGTGTTTATTTATACATGCCAGGAACATTAGAAATAAGGAAGGAAGGAGATCACTGACTGAGTTTATACCCAAAAGGTTGTTGGAATAAGTGAAACATGGTTAGATTAGGAAGATATTCTAGGAGAGTAGAAATGGAAGGTACAATGTTTTTTGTAAGGATAGAAAAGACAAGAAGGTCAGTGTTATGATGATGATAGCAGGGTAATTATGTCCACAAACAGAATGAAATTCAAGAAGGAAATAGCGACATTGGTTTTGAGCATTATGGTGTAAGGTAGAAGTTGGCAAGAAGAGATATTTATTTGGATATTACTACAGGTTGGGGAATATGAAGGGTGATGACGAAAAAATGTATAAGCAACTTAGATTAGTGAACAAGAGAAGGGTGAACATTACTGGTGATTTTAATTATGGTAATATAGGTTAGACAGCCTCCATAATTCAGTTGGTATAGATGAGCCCTTTGGTCAGAAATACCTGGGTTCAAATCCAATTATGACATTAGGAACATCTATCAGGGTCCTTTCAATGAAATAGTGAATCAGCCAGACTCATATGTAGATGGAGGATTTTTTCTTCCAGAAACTCAGATTTTTCATCCCTGAAAACAAGTAAATCTGACCCATGAACAGATCAATCTACAGGCATAAATACTTGCCTTTAAGAGATGCAGCAGAGGAGCGGCATGCAGGTTGCATTGATATGCCATGACCCTGTCCCTTAGGACAGGTTTGAGCTCCCTAATCAGGGAGCTCAAACCTGTCCTAAGGGAGGATGGATTGGATTGAAGAGAGAATGTAGACTGGAATAAAGAGATAGCATTTTTGAATAGGAAAAATTAATTTCTTGAGTGGAGTTGTTGAGAGATAACTATCTTAGCAGTATATAAAGGAGTTCATGTGAAGACCAAGAGTCTTACATCTGATCATTTCATCAGGGAATGTGATTGTAAGCAGATAATCGCATTTCCCTCCAGTTGGTGAGAGTGATTATGAAGTGATCTCCTGGGTGGTGCCTAGCCAGGACTTCTGTCCTAAATCATCCTAAAGAAAGGATGTGGAACTACACAGCCTGTGATTATGAAAAGCTTAGGAGACAACTTAGAGTTATAGCTTGGAACGAGGAGTTAAGTGGGAAGGAGATAAATGCTGCCTGGGCTCTGACCAAAATATATTTAACGGCATCAATGTGTGAATGTATTTCAAAGGCCAAAAAGTGATTAAGAGAGGTGTCAAATGAATGCCAAGTGTAAGCAGACTATTTGCTTACACTTGACATTCATTTATTATCATCACCAATTTTCATCAAAGAACCAAATTCAAGACATCATGGCAACACCTTCACTCAGTTACTGACATTTGATTAATTATATCATTATTTGTGTTTGTGGTCAAACTCACCATCTGTTTCCTGTCTATGTTTAATTTACCTAAAGAGATAACCAAAGATTGAAATATATCTACCCCTGTTGTTTGGCCTTGCAGAGATACAAGTTCCACAAATTCTTCTATGATGTACATATCTTCATCAGCATCTGAAATAAAAATACAAAGCTGTGCCACATTAGTAATATCAGTGTTTTCATCAATGGCAATGGAAAATGTAAGAAAAGAATGAGCTTTATTCTTAGTTTCAAGTTTAAGTTTTCAGAGATATCCATAGCATGTTCTGCAATGGTATTCCTTGACAATGATATATCTGAAAATATTGCCATTTTTCAGGCCAAACTATCTCTGAAGACTTCATCATGCATTTTTTAACAAATTTACCTTCTGAAAAGGACTTTTAAAGTGGAAAATTGCATAGCTAGCTCTAACTGCAGCATTACTCTTTTATGTATGTTTTAACTGACTGCTGGTTCTCTAATTCAGTGCATAGTTTAACAATTTTTATTTGCAAATCTTTCCACTATAATCTTTAAATTTCTTTTCATGATTAGTTTTATAATATCATTGCACATTCCACTCTTTAGCAAAAAAAATTTGTTTACTGCAAATCAAGCAGGTCAGTTTACCATATCCAATTCGACAAAAAATATATAAATCTGTCCCTTTTTTCTTTTTTTTTTTTTTTTTTTTGCACTATTCTATATACAGTATCAACTTTTCTTTGCTTTGGCATATTGTGGTTAAATAGATATAAAATTTTAACATAAAATAATTTGTAAAACTAAAATTATCTTTAGCGACAGCAGTACACTATCGCTGACAAGTAAGTATATATATATACTTACTTATATATTTGTTTAATGTAGCTTTGTTAGCATGTTCTTTCTGCAGCGTAAACACAGCTCCACAGCAAAAGTTAAGCCTTAAAAAGTTTCTCTTTAATCCTTTACCATTAATGGTTAAAGATAAACTGTTTTATAATCTATATAAGTATATATCAACAGAATAATTTAAAATTAACAAATAATAATAAAAAATAATTTTTTATAAATTTGAGCTGCAGGCCGGATTGAATATGGCTATGGGCTGGATCTAGCCCTTGGGCCATATGTTTGGCATCCCTGATCTAGGTTCTATCCAGATCATCCTTGTCAAATGACAATCCATAATTCAATGATTCCATCAATTCCTGTTACTCCCTACCATCAGCATTTATGAAAGTTATCCTACCATGTCACTCTTCCTTTTACATGCCACACAGTGAAAGAACTCTGGGATTTCCTTTTGCTCACTCACCTAAATTCTGTCATATTCTGCTTTTCCCTCCCTTCTTACCTGTGATTGCTGATAAACTTGCTTATTCATTATATTTCTCTTTAAATTCCCACTACAAACTTTTCTCTGTCTTTTTTTTTTTTTCATCTCTTGTTTAGTGATGTTAATCATCCATTTAATTCCCACCCGATTTATCCTCTTGAATTCTAGATGTTCTGATATTACCTCCTTCAAACAATTCAACTATATCCCCTGCACTAGTAACATTGCTCTTCTGCAGCTTTTTATGATATGGCACCACTTGAAGTAGTGCCATATCATAAATTTGTTGAAATTGTCAACATATATATGGGCATACCCTTCCCCTTCTTAAATTAAAATTTTACACATTTAGCCATTCCCAGAGTCAATTTTCCAGATCTACCAAATGAAATTCACCTCACCTAGTACCATCACATGCTGCTTCATTTAATTATCTCTCAGTAACTGTATAAATTTGATATCTTTCTGCTGATGTGTCCTACCTTCCTTCAAATCTTTCTCCCCACAGTTGAGCCTTCACATTATAATGACTGAACCTGAACTTATTTACTGATAAATACCCTCTACTAACCTATAGAAACAGTAGCATCAGCAAGCCAACTATATATTTTTTGTCTTACAAAAAATTTGCAAAGCAAATGTTTTGCCTTACAAATCCATCCATTTTTGTTCATCCTCTTAACTAGCATTGTATAGTCTTTGCATCATTTTTGTTATTCACCTCTGCACTCTCTGTTAAGATATATTTATTCCCTTCAAATTCTAGTGATCAGATCTGCACACAATAATACAGATATGGTCTAATTAGGGCTTTATACAATGGAATCACCACTCCTCTATCTCTGCTGGTCATCGTAAGTCTCAATATTGCAGAAATCCTCTGGATTCCCTTCTTTATAATATCCCCAAACTCAAATTTCTATCAATCATCAGCCCAAGATCCCTTGGCCTGATGATTGATATTACCAGAGTATGCAGCCTCCCATTGGTGGATTCCTTTCAAGACCTTACATTTAGCTGTGTTAAACTGATATTTCCATTTGTTTGCCAACTATACAGCTTATTCAAATCCACTTGAAAAGACACTACATTGGCACTACTATTATTACTAATTATATTAAGAAGGATTATATTATTAGAATGTCACTGACATAAAGGTTAAACAGTAGAGGCCCAATACCAAGCCCCATGGATCCCAACATGTGATCTTCTGCTTCCTTGACACTGTTCCCTCATACCAGTTCTCCATCTCTCAGATAGACAATCTCCAATCCTGTTTACTAACCTGATATCTAAACTCATATGCTGTAACTCAAATAGCAGCTTTTCATGGGGCATTCTGTTAAATCATCATCAACAACCACGGGTCCAATGCCTGTAGGTGTCTGATGCCATCTTGATATGATTCTTCCATTGCATTCTATTTTGTGCAAGATGACTCAGTTTGTGTTTAGAGTTTCTGCACCATTTGACAATGTCATCGCCCATTTCTCTGTTTGGTCTTCCTTTTTTTGTTCTTTTCTTCAATCATCTCAAACAGCAGCATTTTTATTTTTCTCTTATCGTTCATTCTACATATATGGCCAAAGAGACGTAGTTTCCTTTTGATTATTTTCTGGATCAGGTTTTCTTTTGGTTGTATTTGTCTGTAGATTTCCTCATTGTTCACTTTCTGGATCCAGCTTATTCTCAAGATCTTTCTATAGCACTTCCTCTCAAATGCTAATATCCTCCTTTCAGATTCTCTCAGGAGTACCCAGGTCTCACATCCATAGAGCATGCTGCTGAAGATACAGGTTTCTACAATGCTCAGTTTAGTTTGCATCTTTATAGCTCGGCTCTTCCATATTTTGTCTATGGCTTTTAAAATAGTTGTTGCTCTGGCTATTCTAATTTTTATCTCTTTTTTTGGAGTCCAAGTCATGCATCATGTGGCATCCAAGATATGTGAAGTGTTCCTCATTTTCCAGTTGAAATCTGTCTATTGTAACTCCTGTTCAGTAACTCCTGTCGTTCGAATATCATTGTTTTAGTTTTTTCAAAGTTGACATTTAGTCCATATCTTTTTCCTTCTGTGTATAGTGTTTGCAATGTCTGTTCCAGCCTTGCTGCATCTTCTTCAATCAAGACAATGTCATCTGCAAAGCAGAGGTAGTTTATTTCTCATGCCATTTATTGAAATGTCTCCACCTTCTTCTTTAATCTTATCTAGTGTTCTTCCCAGATGTGTGATGAAGATGATTGGTGATATTGGGTCCACTTGTCTTGTGCATTGACTAGTGACAAACCAATCTCCAGTCTCACCTGCTATTCTGATTTTTGCTTGTGCTTGGCTGTTTATATCTTTCAGCAGGCAGATCAATTTATTGTCCACACCATAGGATTCCAAGACAGCTCATGTTATATTTTGGTCAATATTATCAAATGCTTTTTGGAAGTCCACAAAACAGCACTATATCTTTTTGTTCTTACTTCGAGCTTTCTCTGCTATTAGTCTTAGTGCGAGTATTTGTTGCACTGTACTTCGATCTTTTTGAAATCCAGCTTGCTTATCAGGAAGATGTGCTCCCATGTGACCCTTCAGGTGTTCTGTTAATATTTTCATCAGCACTTTGCCAAGATGACTCATTAATGCAATAGTTCTGTAATTGGTGCATTCTAAAGCACTGTCTTTCTTATGAAGAACAACCAAGACCAATTTTTTAAATTCTTCGGTGGCATACCCTGATCTCCATATTTCATTACATAGCTTATGTATTTCTTTTACAACTGATTCTCCCCCATATTTTAGCATCTCGCCTATAATGTTGTCATCTCCAGGACACTTGTTGTTCTTGAGATGTTTTATAGCCTTATTCACCTCCTCTTCCAAGACTTCATTTTCATAGATCTCTGCTGGTGGAGAGATCGCTTTTAGTTCTTGATTACTTCTGTTCAGTATTATTTAGTTGATTTTTATATAGTTCACTGCAATATCTTGTCCATCTGTGTATGATTTCTGTCCTGTCCTTTGTAAAACAAAAAATAAAAATAAATTGTAGAATATGCCTTTTCCTCACCAACCACTCTTGTTAATTTATTGGAAAAAAACAATCCAATTACTAAAACACGAGCACCCCTTAATCACTCCAAGCTGTACCTCACAGATAACATTACCCTTGTCTGTTCAATGCTGCATATGATCCCTTACTAATTTCTGTTCTTACTAGTTTCTTCTAGTTGTTAATATTTCTCCAAAATATTAACAACTAGAAGAAAGACGAACTGTTCTACAGTTTGACATCCATTCTACCACCACTCTTATGCAATGACACTTACTCTCCTTCCACTCTGTGGACCTTTCCCATAGCCAAACTGGTGAGTGAACAGAGCTGGAGCAATCAGTTCTTTAAAATGTGGTGAAACCTCCATCTACTCCCACTGCCTTATTGACATCCAGAGTACTTAGTATTCAAAACATACTCTCCTTATTCACTTCTAAATTTCGAACCCCCATTCCCCTAATGTTATAACCTGCTTTTCAAGGATGATATGTCACAATAAAGTAATCATTTAGTAACTCCACTATGTCTTCTGCATCAGTCACTCATCTCCAATTTTCATCTAATATTGGCATCTTCCACAATCATTCCTCCTCCTACTGACTACATAATGAAAGAATTCCTTAGGATTTTACTCAGATTGCAGGGCTAATCTCTTTTCATAGTCTTGGTTTGGCTTCCTTGCTGTGCTAATCTAAACTTCCCAGTCTAAGTCATGTTCCTTGTGCAGCTGTTCTCCACATTAACACCAGTAAATATTTCTTCACCAGTTCCCATACACTGATGATATCTCTCCCTTCCAATTCTTCCATCCATGGAACTGTCCCTAGTTGATTTCTAAGATTATTATAATCACCTGTCTTATAATTCCACATAAATGCCTTTCTCCTTGATACTTGTGCATGTCTGTTTATCTGCCAAGTCAAGATTATCTGGCATTAACTTACTTCAACTGGAGCAAGGATGACATCTCAGTTACATTCAGATCCTCTGATGCAGGGACCTAATCCAGAAGTCGTGAATCACGTTTCCTACAGCATTTGTTCTGTAATTATTCCAGAATTCCATCACTTACTATTACATGCTATTTCCTATTTCAATTACCTAATGCTGTACTTAAATATCCCATAATGATCGCTTGCTTTGCACTTGCCAACTTAACTGCTTAAACATCTTTTGCTCTTCACCCTCTTTGTTCCCTGACTTTTAATAGCATCCCATTAAATATCCTATCCTCTCATCCCACTTTGCATATGCTGAAAATTCACTAATGCCATTCTTCACTCTGAGAGTTACACTCATCACTTATTATAAATAATAATAATTATTATTATTATCTGACCTCCAATGAGTCAAGAAACTCATTGTGGGAGGCTTATACTCTCCCATGCAAAAAGATCATAGAACCATACCTTAAACCCATTCACACTTTCTGCACTGCATTCTGCTCACCAGTCACTCTCCATGCATAAGACCTGCTTCTTAACCCCCCCCCCGCGCACACATTCCTTATACAGCTTCTGCAAATAGCCTCTACAATATGAAAAACCTCCTCCACGTTAATCTGGTAAAAACTCTCCACATTAATTTGGTAACAACTCATCAACTTATGTGTCTCGATCAGTCCCTCTCTTCTTCTATTCACAAGGCTCTATATTCTAGTAGTAAGACTTATACGTTGGTTAGACATAACTGGTATTTAATTTACGGAATTAACAACGCATATGAAGTATATTAATTAAAGATAACTTTAATGAATCACTTCTATATTTCGGCAATGTCACATTGCCATCTTCAGGAACATAAAGATATGGTATGTGCACTAAGGAACTAACAAAGCAAATGAGGAAGAAAGTAATAAACTAATTTTGTTCCTAAAGTCCTAATGGTGCCCTCTTGCGGGCTAATTTGGTAGTCTTGGCAGTTGGGCTGAAGTTCTCATAATGAAAGTCTCCCAAATTTGGGGCAGTTTCATGCACCCAAATTTGGGAGATTCATAACCTCAACAAATTTGGGTGCATGAAACTGCCCCAAATTTGGGAGACTTTCATTATGAGAACTTCAGCCCAACTGCCAAGACTACCAAATTAGCCCGCAAGAGGGTACCATTAGGACTTTAGGAACAAAATTAGTTTATTACTTTCTTCCTCATTTGCTTTGTTAGTTCCTTAGTGCACATACCATATCTTTATGTTCCTGAAGATGGCAATGTGACATTGCCAAAATATAGAAGTGATTCATTAAAGTTATCTTTAATTAATATACTTCATATGCGTTGTTAATTCCGTAAATTAAATACCAGTCAAGGCTCTATAAGTTGCATTTTCTGAATTTCTTCTCATATCTGACATTCTATAAACCTGACATTAACTTAGCAAACCTTCTCTGGACCCTCTCCAATACATCCTCATTCCCCTGAAAACCAGATGACCAAGTCTGTGCACAGTAGTCCATATGTGGCCTGCTCAAACCCTTATACAAGGTAACATAACCACTTTGCTTCTGCATATCAATGTCTTCCTCGTTATTGTTATAATTTGTTGGGATGCTCTTACAGTTTTAGAAATGCAATCCCTAAACTTCAAGTCTCTGTCCACCATCACTCCCATCTCTTACTCCTTCAACATTTCTCCATTAATTGGTTACTCTGCATCCCAACTTTGTCATTCAAATTTCAAGACCTTCATTTTGCAACATTAAACTGATTGCGCCTTTCATTTGCCCAATCACAGTATATTGAAATCCTCCTGCCTTGCAGGAGGATCTTGATACAAACTTCACTTCTTTCTCCTCACACATTTTTGCTAGCATTTCATTCAAAATACTTGCTCTCTAATGCAACTCATCATTGTCACACCTAGGCAATGCACAAACTACTCTCCTACCACATTTTTTTCTTTCACTCTCCTGAATAATCTCCTGGTATCCAGTCTCATTCTCTCTATGATCAAACAAATTATTCATTCTAACCTCAACCACTAACTCGCTCCCACACTTATTTCTCATATCCAGTATCTCAATCACCTGTTCATTCTCCCTCCAAAAAAACATATCTTGTGTTCCCTCTCATCCACCACACCTTTTATGATAGAATCTTCCTATTTTACTATTCTTGAATCATTTGCTGCTTTTTTTCTCTCCACTATCTTTCATTTTATTCTTTCACACTTCCATTTGTATCCACCATACATCCAATGCAATACAAAAATACAATAATTTTTGCACTCCAGCAAATGCTCTCCACTCTGTTTACCCTTCTTATCCTGATGAAATATGCTATATCCATTTACTTCTATTCGTGTTAGGACTTCTTCTGGTATCTTTGTTTCACTGATCCCAATAATCTTTGGACAAGCTAAGATTATCAGTTCTGCTAATTCAATTCCTTTATTCCTGATACTCCTGCATTCGTAAAGAAACATCAATGTATTGACAGTATTTCTATACACATTATTATTCCCTTCAGACTCTATTTGATTCTGCAGTATATCATATATTCTCCCTTCTCCCAAGCAACTATCCCAACAAGAAGCCATCCAGTGCTACCATCCACACTGGCAACTCCAGCGTCTCTGCTTTAATGCTTTCACTTGTCCAAAGAACAATAATCCCTCCAGATGCCTATGTGCTTCCATGTTCAAATGCAGCCATCTCTTGCATATCTCTAGAAGACTTCTAGCAGAAGTCTTTCATATACAACATGTCATACAGTGTTTCAGGTATAGTAGTAGTAGCAGTAATTGATGGTGGTCTAGGTAAGTGGAATGAGAAGAACAATGGCAGGAAGTCAGATTTATTTTTAGGTCTCATCTGTGTGGGAGAGACAGACAGAGAAAGAAAAAGATTCTTTAACATAAACAGATAGAAGTTACCAATGGTTTTTATTATTATTATTATTATTATTATTATTATTATTATTTGTCACCTCCGGGGAGTCCAAAGACTCATCGAGGGAGGACATCTACTCTGCAACTCTGCTTCTACCACTCATAATCCACCAACTGACCACAACTACACCATCTACTGCCAACCACTACCACTAGTATTTCCACAGACAATCACAAACATCCATGCCCACACGGGATTCGAACCCGCAGCCTCTTGACTGGAGAGCAAACATGCTAACCACTCGGCCAGCATGGCTGGCCATCAGAAGGAATTAGAAGCCACAGTGGTGATTTGTTCAAGAGGCATGTTTTCTCCATTTAGCTCTTACAAAAATTAGAGTTAGCTCTGTTAATGATTGTTTTGCAGTTGTTGTGGGTTTCAGTTTAGGCTCTGAATGAAGCAAGCGGTTTTTTTTCCCTCACCACAGTTATGATATGCTGGTTTTTTTGCATTGGACTACTTCAGCACATTTCTGGAAAACCATAATCTCTATATTGGGTGTGAATTTTGAACAGAATGGAAAATGAAGTTTTCATTCCAACGTGGATCATTTCTGTTACATAAAAGTTCTGTAACACTATTAGTAAGTAAAACTTCTGTCTTTTGTATGACCAGTTCTGATTCTTTTCTCATGTGTTTAAAGAACAGAAATTTGAAAAATTAATAGTCAAGTTAGGATGATTTTTTTTTATAGGAAAACATTTCTCTTGGCGTGTTCAAGATATCAGTTACGCGGAAGAATATTTTTCAAGAATCATTTCAAGAGGTAAAATTAATATTGCAGCTTTTACAGACTATTTCAAAGACTATTTATGTGCTTTGTTTGTGCATTTATATAAATATATACATACATACATACATACATATACATACATATACATATATATATATATATATATATATATATATATATATATATATATATATATATATATATATATACATATATATACATACAGGGTGTTTCAAATTAATGTACCCCTATTCAGAGCAATCTGTAAAGAAAACCAGTAGACAAAATGCACTCAAACTTGGTGGGCACCCTAACGAGATCATGGGGAAGAGATTTGGATAATGAAAAAAATTAGTTCAAAAATTATTGATATGGAAAATGTGGCACTACTGAGTGGGAAAAAATTGCATTAATGTGAATGGGTGGCATGCAATTGTGAAATGATTCAGAGTCAATGATGAATGAAGTTATTTGATGATATTTATTTTACTCATTTCATAAAATAATGTGATACAAAAAACATATCACATAGAGCTGATATGCTGTAGCTGTCAAGGAGATCTAGATGATCAAAAGAGGTGGCGTTCAGTGTGTTGGCCTTTGTGCAGGACCAATATCTGATATTGCCATAGAGCACTGTCTACAGCAGAATGCAACTGATCTGTCAAAAGGTTTCACATGTGATGTGCGATTTTGTCTTTCCACTCTGCCAGGTGAAGAACTTTGCCCTAATACACCATGCTTGTGAGGTACTTCAAAGCCAAAAGTCATACATGCTTTTGGCTTTGAAGTACAAAAAGAGTGACGATTACTCTAGCCTCTTTGAATTTTTGACCCAATAATTATTGAACTTCATGTCCTACGTGGGGGAGGTGCTTCATCTTGCATCAACAGTGTTGTGTTCAGGCAGCCTCTTTGCTGCATTTGTGAGATGACAAAACTGCTCATTATGCCCATAATGCACAGCTGTGACTGTGCAGGTCATAGGTCTAGTTTAGTGGATTTCTTCAGAGAAAAAATGACCCAATAATGAACTTGACTGTAAATCCTATCCATACTGTAACCTTTAGTGAATGTAAGGAAATTTGTTGAAATGTGTGTGGATTCTCTGTAGCCCAGATGCAGCCGTTTTGAGTAGTTACTGATCCACAAACATGAAAATGCACTTCATCACTCCTTAGAATGTTCTAAGGCTAATCCTCATCGCCTCCATGCATGCCATAAGTCAACACAAAGTTCTACATACCTTTGTGTATGGCAAATTCAATTATCTTGCTACTGCATATGCATTGCATGAACCTACAGCATTCTCATTTAACTACTCAACAATTGCAGTTGCAATATCTTCAGTCATTTGCAGAATTTCAGATTTATGCCCTCTTCCAGGTTGGACTGTCAAACTGACTGTCTATTCAAATCAAGAAACCATTCATCACACTGCATTTGGTGTCCTGAGCCTTTTCTCAACATCTTTAGGCATCTGTACTCATGAAGTACTATCTACAGAGGCTATTTGGTGTTCAGACAAAGTGAGACCCATGGGCATTGAATGAACGTAGAGTCAGTCTCACATCTTTCTTTATACTGCCTTACAGCTCACGTTATGCAAAATTCACTATCACTATCTTTCCGTATTTCTCCTATTGCTCATTTCTGAACTAATTTTTTTTATTCATTTTATTTATTTTATTCAATCTCTTTCCCATGATCTGGTTAGGGTACTCACTAAGTTTGAGGATATTTCATCTACTGGTTCTCTCTCTCTCTCTCTCTACAGATTACTCTCAATAGCAGTACTTTAATTTGAGACACCCACTAACATAACATTATATGACTACCTACAAGGGGAGAAAAGTGGACTATGAAAGAGCAAAAAAGAGGAGAATAAGAATTAGATTTTGTATGATTTATTGATAAGAAGAGTGCTTGAGGAAAGTGTGACAAAATCACGGTTTCCTGGTGCTAAGATTGCAGATGTTAGTGGGCTGTAAGGATGCAAAGAGAGTGAAGGTGAAAGATGTGTTCATTTTGGCTGGTACAAAGGATTTATCAGTTAACAAGTGTGGTATGTGAGAAGTCATGAAAGAGTTGCTAGTGGATACAAAAAAGAAGAGTGAGAAATAAAAGTTATGAATTTGTTGCCACGGTATGATAGAGGTGACCTGAGACAGAGAGCTATGATCGTTTCATAGCGCTCTGTCTTCAGTCTGGATTGTGGGAGGAATGATATGGAGTTTGTGGATGTGCTGAGTGAGTTTGATGGAAGGAAGGATTCATATATGGTGGATGGCTTGCATTTGAATGGATTTGCAGTCAAGAGTTTTGAGAAAGTGTTGTTCATTAAAAGTTTGAAAGTGCAGAGTCAGGAAAACTAGAATGTTAATGGGGATGTAGGTGAGCATGGGTCCAGGCAACCTAGATGTTAGTATGTGGGAAAGTGATCACATAATGCTAAATGTAGCACCCCAGGTTCTTAACTTTAGTGAGCTCTAAGCAACACAAGGTGTAAGAGAGATCATAGGATAAAGGGTTATTGTAGCTTATCTATACTAATGGTAGAAGTATTTGAAATAAGGGAAAGGAGGTTTTGGCACTGGTTAGCTGAGAACCTAACAACAACTTGGCCAGAAGTTACAAGCATTAGTGAGACTTGGTTGACCAAGGATGATATGGTTATAAGAATAGAATGTAAGGGATTTTGTGCTTTCAGAAAGGACAGAAGGAACAGAATGAGGGAGGGATTTTGCTAATGACAGCAGAGAAATTTAAACCAAAAAAAAAGAGTTGAAGTACATCAGGGCACAGGGATTCAGAGCACGATTCATTTGAAGGTGTCTGGTATGAGATAGTGGCCAACAGGATGAACTATGTAATTAGTTGCTGCTATAACCATATGAGAACAAGTTGAAGATTTGTGGGTTGCAGAAACTAGTTGATAGGCAGAAAAGGGGAGATATGATTGAGACATTCAAATTGCTAAAGGGATTCTATAGGATTAATTCAGAGGATATTTTTGAGATTAGGACTGGTGGTGGGAGAACTAGGGGACACCTATGGAAGCTGAGCAAGAGTGTGGTTAGCAGGGGTGTTAGAGCTTTGTTCTTTACTTTTAGAGTGGTAAATGAGTGGAATAAGCTGCCAGAGTTTGTTGTGGGTGCTATGACGGTGAGCGAGTTCAAGGCAAGGTATGATAGATACTGTGAGAATGTCGTATAGTTGTGTGGACATGATGTTTAGGGCCTCCCTCGATGAGTCTAAGGACTCCCTGGAGTCGCCCGAAATAATAATAATAATAATATAATCCAGGGAGCTTAAGGGAGAATGTGGATTATGTGTATTGGCAAATTAGCATAATGAGTGCAGGTCAAATAATTATTATGGGGGATTCTAACATAAATTGGGAGGAGGAATGGTCATAGGCAGTGAAGGAAATGGAATTTATACAGCTGCTGAGAGATGCTGACTTCTGGCATCATGTAATTGAGGGGACATGAGATTTGGGAATGTTGGTTCTGATCATAGCATTAGAGAACCTAACAGCACCAATATAGCAATGCTACCTTCACTTGGAGAAAGTGATTATACGGTCTTGATCTGGAAGACTGCACAACATGCAAAGTTTTCTGTTAAGAGGGATATGTGTAGAGTTACAAAGCAGGTGATTATTACAAGTTGAGGAGTCAGCTTTCAGCAGTGCCATTGCATAAGAACTTGCAGTGGAGAAATTTTGGTGGTGCATGAAAGGTGGTCAAGAGGGTTTCAAGAAGGCAGTATCAAACTGCATACTTAGAGTCAAAAGGATAAATCAGGTGGGAGTTACAGGATGAATATCATCATTAAGCAGGAGTTGCAGACAAAGAAAAAGTTGTGAAGGGAGTATAAAGAAAAAAGGTAATCAGTATGCCCATGAGCAGTGCAAGGCACAGGCAAGGAGTGATCTGTATGTTAAAGAAGACCAAACCTAATTATGACTGAAAACTAGCTGATGAGACCAAAGATAATCTCAAAAAGTTATTTTACTGTGTGGCAAGTAAAAGGAGGAATGACAATGTAATCTTAACCTTAAAAAGTACTGATGTTAGAGAAATAGCAGAAAAAAACCAAATAGTTGAATTACTGAGTGAGTATAGGGGTGTACCATCTTGCAATACCAGATGCAATATTGACAGTTGGGAGAATGGAGGTACTTAAAATATTGCTGAACCTTGATATGAACACAGCCATGGGATTAGATGGCATATCTGCCCATGTATTACATGAATGTGCAAGGGAATTATGAACTCCTCTGACCAAGCTGCTTAATTTACACCTCAGTACTGGGAAGATGCCAGTAAAGTGAAAAGAGGGCAAAATAGTCCCATTGCATAAAGGAAACTCCATGAGAGGAGCAGTAATTTGCTCACTTTTTATAATAAAGTGACAATGGTGTTGATTAAGGGAAATGGTTAAGCAGTGATACAGCCAGATTTTGCAAAGGCATTTAACAAGATTTTGCATAGAACTCAGTCGCATAAATTAGAAAAAATGAGTATGGATGCGAATCTTGTAATTTCCATTCGAGGATGGCAGATATCAAGGAGTTGTTCATGGAGAGGTTGAGCCTAGGAATTGGCAGAAAGGGACGTCACTAAGGTGTCTAGAAAGGATAAACTATTGTTATTTTCCTTTTCCGTCATAAACCGGATTCAGAGATGTAGAGCCTTCTGAATGATAAACTCTCCTTCAATATATACAGAAAACCCACTCACATAGTCAGATAAATTTGCAAATTTTCCCACCACCACTCCTCTCAACAATATGGCATCGTTAAAACTCTAATCAATCTTTGTTCCAGTGAAACTTCTCTTCAACAGAACTCATCTATGTACACAACACCTTCCTATTCCAAGAACTATAGCACTTATAGAATTTAAAAAAATAATAATAATCAATCTCCCTCAATCCCTTCAGAAGGATTTTAGAAATGCCATCACCATCCCCTACATCCAAGCTACATCGGAAAAAATAGCCCAGATTTTTACAAAAGTACACTGTTCTGTAAGTTGGCATACTTTGGGCAGGCAGGTAGATTAGCCACCATGTGTTTAGATGAACACGAAACTTACATCTGCAATCATGACAATGGTCAATCTGGTCATGCAGACATGTATTGGATACCGCTCACAGCATCTTCTGGTAAAAACCACTATGCACCATCATAATAAATTTAAAAAAGAAAGACTGTTATTGAATTTTACAGTGGCATCAGAAATGAACCTAATTTTAAAAATATGAGTGCAAAAAAACTTCGCAAAATTTGAGAAACCATTAATCCTCAGAGGTTGCAGTTTACATCCCCTCAATCCCTGGCCATCCCTTCTGAAGGGATGGCCAGGTCAAAGCTGTATAACTGAGAGGAGACCTCCACATAGCCTTTAAAGGAATGCGGAGAACTGACCAGGGCTTCTGACCTAATGTCCAGTCCTCACCTTCTCGTGGTGCACCCTGTTGGGTATCTACCTGGATACTGAACGAACGAGGATGGGCTGGTAATTTGTGATTTAGCCGACTAAATTGTAATTCTTATTGGCTTAAACCAAAATACAAAATGATGGTACAACATGACAAAATTTCATGCTGGCTGGCCCTGTTAAACATGGCCCTCCCCATTGTTTTCGCCACAGAACCAGGGCAAACAGCGAAAAGTCAGCTACTGGAACAAATCTGAAAACACACCCCAACTCAACATCACCAGAGTTAAAGATCAGTACTATCAACGTAAGAAGCCTGAATGGCAAAGAAATGGAGCTAGCTGAGGAATTAGATAAGTACCAGCTCGACATAATAGGGGTGAGAAACAAAAAAAGACAAAAACTGGTAAGATCTTTTTGAGCAATAAATACAAAATATTATATTCAGGCAGTGAATATCAAGGAAAAGAAGGAGTAGCCATAGTATTCAACACAAAATATGAGGCTAATCTTCTTAAATGGCAGGCAGTCTCAAGTAGAGTGATGTGGGCAAATATAAGAATGGGGAACTGGACAATGAGACTTATTTGTGCCTATGGTCTCACAGAAGGGTCTACTAAGGTAGAAGTGGAGGAATTTTTTGAGTCTTTAGAGAAAGCAACACACACAATGAAAAAGGAAAAGTTGGGGATCCAAATAGCAGAGTAGGAAATGATTGTCAGACATAAAAATATATTGGGAAAATTTGGAGAGAAGAGCAAAGCTAATAATAATGGCAAATACCTGTTGGATTTCTGCTCAGGATATGGACTGGTTATTACTAACACCATGTTCCAACATAAAAATGTGCACAAATTCACATGGAAAGAAGAGGCAAGGAATAAGAAAAGTCTCATTGCCTATGTTATTGTTGATAGTGATGTTTTCTCCCTGGTGCAGGACACCAGAGTGTATAGAGGATTTGAAATTGGAAGTGATCATTATTTAGTCTTGAGCAGGATAAAATTGAATTTTGTTTTGAAAAGAAAAACATGTAAGAAAGTTTTAAAGTGAATGAAAGTTGAGCAGCTCTCAGATATGAACTGTAGGCTGAAATACACAAAGATTATTGAGAAAAAAAATGAAAGAGTTTGAGAACAGGAACCAAACCTTGGAGATTCAGAGGCAGGCCTTGAAGAAAACCCTAATTGATTCAGCCAGAGAGGCATGTGATGAGGTTGTCTACAAGGATAGAAAAATCAGAACTCCATGGTGGACACAGGAAGTTAGAGGCAGTGAAGGAAAAGAAGAGAGCATATCAAAAGTTTCTGGCAAATAAGTCAGCTTATGTTCTTAGAGAATACAGAGACAAATGTAAGAAAGCTAAACACTGTGTAAAACTAGCTCAACAAAAGTCATGGGAAGACTTTGGTAAGAACATAGAAAATAAATATGAAGGAAGGTGGCAAGATATTCTGGAGGTTGTTGAAGAAGCTCAGAAATGGAGGAAAGAGTGTTGTAAAAGGAATTAGAGATGATAAAGGTGACATGAAAACGGGAGAAAAAATATCCTTGAAGTAATCGGTAACTACTTTGAAAAATTGCTAAATGAAACAAGCAGTGATAACACAGTGGTAAAAAACATTCAACATTCACACAGTCGGGAATACATATCCATACTTGAAGTAGAAAAAGCCATCAAAGGCTTGAAATTTGGAAAGGCAACAGGAAGTGGAAGTGATCAGTATTTAGTCTTGAGCAAGAAAAATTGAATTTCATATTGAAAAGAATGACATGTAAGAAAGTTTTAAAGCGAATAAAAGTTGAGCAGATCTCAGATGTGAACTGTAGACTAAAATACAAAAAGATTATTGAAGAAAAAATGAAAGTTTGAGAACAGGAACTAAACCGTGGAGATTCAGTGGCAATCCTTGATTCAGCCAGAGAGGCATGTGGTAAGGTTGTGTGCAAGGATAGAAAAATCAGAACTCCATGGTGGACACAGGAAGTTAAAGAGAAGTTGAAGAAGTTTAGAAATGGAAGAAAGAGTGCTATAAAAGGAGTTAGAGGTGATAAAGGTGACATGAAAACAGAGAAAAAGATATCCTTGACGTATGGAGTAATTACTTCGAAAAATTACTAAATGAATAACAGTGATAGTACAGTGGTAAATAACACTCAACAGGCATACAGTCAGGAATACATATCCATACTTGAAGTAGAAAAAGCCATCAAAGGCTTGAAATGTGGAAAGGCAGCATTAATAGATGATATTCGACCAGAAATCCTGAAATATGGTGATTCTCATAGACAGGCTTATACGTTGGTTATGCATTATTAAAACACTTAAGGAAATGAACAACATAGTTAAAGATATAAATTAAATTATACTTTAATAAATATTTTCCGATATTTCGGCAACGTCACGTTGCCATCTTCTAAAGGAACTTACAAAAAAAGGCACGTGCACGTAGGCACTTCAAACACAGTAACTGAGAATGAAGAGATGAAGTTATTGTTCTCCTAAAAGTCCTGATGGTGCCATCTAGCTGGCTAAGTAGGCGTTCTTGGCCGTTGGGCTGAAGGTCTGCTGATGTACGCCTCCCAAATTTGGGGCAGTCGCATACAACCAAATTTGTTGAGGTTTCGAGAATTTCTTAGGGCTGAGGCTGATTCCATAAATAGTCTTTCGAATTTGTATTTGCTACGGTGTATTACTGTAGCTTTCTTCCACCGTATTCTGTGGCATGTATCCAGAGCATGGTCTGCAAGACCAGAATGGCTGTACTTGTGAAACAGGATGTAGTCCTTGTGTTCAGAAATTCTGATATTCGCTGTCCTGCCTGTTTGGCCAAAGTAAGACAGTTTACAACTGCAAGGGATCTGGTATACACCAGGAAGGTCTAGGGGAAGTGGTTGGTCTTTAGTAGAGCGGATAAGGGATGCCAATTTTCTGTAAGGTTTGTAACAGGAGGTCAGGTCATGCTTTTTTAAGATTTTGGTAATCTTTTCCGAGGTGCCTCGGATGTAGGGAATGGTGATGGATTTAGAGTAATCCTTGTTGTGGAGGGGATCTGTGGTTTGTAGGTTCTAATATTTTTTGGACTTTTTTGGGGGGGTAGCCATTGGCTGAGAAAGATTTGAGGAGATGTGATTTAGTTCAGTGTTTAGGGCCAAGTCATTTGAAGAGATTAGTTTAGCCCTGTTGTATAGTGTTTTCACTACTCCATATTGTTGTGAGGGGGGGGAGAATTGTTGGTGAATGTATCTGCCTGTATGGGTGGGTTTTCTGTAAACTGAGAAACCCCCCCCCCCCTCACAACAATATGGAGTAGTGAAAACACTATACAAGAGGGCTAAACTAATCTCTTCAAACGACTTGCCCCTAAACACTGAACTAAATCACATCCTCAACTCTTTCTCAGCCAATGGCCACCCCCCCAAAAAAAAGTTCAAAAAATATTAGAACCTACAAACCACAGATCCCCTCCACAATAAGGATTACTCTAAATCCATCACCATTCCCTACATCCGAGGCACCTCGGAAAAGATTACCAAAATCTTAAAAAAGCATGACCTGACCTCCTGTTACAAACCTTACAGAAAATTGGCATCCCTTATCCGCTCTACTAAAGACCAACCACTTCCCCTAGACCTTCCTGGTGTATACCAGATCCCTTGCAGTTGTAAACTGTCTTACTTTGGCCAAACATGGCAGGACAGCGAATATCAGAATTTCTGAACACAAGGACTACATCCTGTTTCACAAGTACAGCCATTCTGGTCTTGCAGACCATGCTCTGGATACACGCCACAGAATACGGTGGAAGAAAGCTACAGTAATACACCGTAGCAAATACAAATTCGAAAGACTATTTATGGAATCAGCCTCAGCCCTAAGAAATTCTCCAAACCTCAACAAATTTGGTTGTATGCGACTGACCCAAATTTGGGAGGCTTACATCAGCAGACCTTCAGCCCAATGGCCAAGAACACCTACTTAGCCCGCTAGAGGGTTGAGAAGAATTGTGGAAGAAAAGCTTGGTGAAGAACAAGCTGGATTCAGGCCAAATAGAGGCTGTCTGGATCAAATCTTCACTTTACGACAAATAGTGGAGAAATCATGGGAATATAACAAAGATCTGTATTTAAATTTTGTTGATCCGGAAAAGGCATATGACAAGATGCCAAGAGACTATTCAATATGCTACAGTTATATGATATCAATGGGGCATTATATCAAACAATACTTAGTCTGTATTTGAGTTGTAAGTCAGCAGTTAGAATTCAAGGAAGTACTGGAAGATGGTTTAAGGTTAAATCTGGTGTGAGACAAGGATGTACATTATCACCTGTGTTATTCATTATCTATACAGATCACATAATGAAGGAAAATGGTATTAAACATGATATCAAAATTGGAGATGTTAATGTCAGCTCTTTGCTTTATGTGGACGATGTTATACTTCTAAATAAACCCGCTACAAGTCTGGAAGATTCCCTGACAAAATTGAATAACTGATATAAGAGATATGGTATGAAGGTCAGCAATAAAAAGACAAAGACATGAAAATAGGCAGAATCATTGAAAATGTCAATTGCATTGTGAACGTAGTAACAAGTAAAACATTTCAGCTACTTAGGCACGATTTTTAGTGAAGATGGTAAATTAAATATGGAAATAGACAACAGAATCAACAAAGCTGGTAGGGAAGGCAGTCAATTAAATAAATTTATATGGAATAAAGAGAGAAATTAGTCGGAACACTAAATTGGCTGTATACAAGACAGTGTTCAAACCAGTTTTAACTTATGGGTCTGAGAGCTGGGTCAGAAGTAAAACACTTGACCAAAGACTAGAAAACACAGATATGAGAGTCCTGAGAAAGATTACAGGCGTGAACAGATGGCATCAATGACAATGTTTTATTAAAAACGAGGATATTAGGAAAGAACTTGACATTGTCAGCATCCAGGAATGTGTTAGTAGAGCTAATCTTAGGTGGTATGCTCACTTAAACAATGGGCGAGGGAATATTAGCAAAACAAGTGTTCTTCTGCCTGGTTGGCAGGAAAACAACCCGGATGAAGAACAAGATATAGGTGGATTGATATGGTGCAATGTGCCTTAGACAATAGAAATATAACATCTGATAATGCACTCCCTTAAGGGTACATGGTAGGAATTTGATGATGATGATGATGATTGTGTGTTACAAGTGTTAGTTGTATTCTCTAAAGATGTTTCAGTGACTGTGTACCACGTAGAAAACTATTACATAAGTTGGAGCAAATGAAAATGGATATGTGGCTGGTGGCATAAATGGAGAGGGGAGCTGTAGCAGTTGATAAACAGATATCAGAGGGTTGGTGTATGGTGGAGTAGAATCAAGGCAAATGAGGTTCATTAGTGGAGTGTCCTAGGGTTTGTACTACCTTTTCCTTCTAAAAGTGCTATTTCCTAATGGAGTTCAGTGAACACCTTTGCAAATTTACTTCTATTTTTAGTGGCTCTGATTAAGAGCTCCATGTTCAGTACTTAGGACCACTGCTCTTTAATTTGTACATTAATGTAAATTTTTTTTTTTTAGAAAAACGGAGAAAGATAAAATATAATAAATAAAGTTTAAAAGTGGAAGTTATGGGGTATGAGCCATTTCGACTAAGTGTCATTTTCAGAGCTCATGGGCAAGGTGGAGGCTATGTCATGTCTGCTTAGTGTTTTTGCTTCAGGTTTTACTGTGTTGCTTTCTGTTGGTGAGAATCTTGACCTAATTTTCATTTTGTGAAGCTTCCAACTCTCTGAGATTATATAGGGGGGGGGGGAATGGTTATGGAGTTCTTGTCACATTTAATGGCTATATTTTCTGATATCCTTGGCATTGTTTCACTATTCTGTATGTCTAATATTATGGCTTTTTCAATTTGCGGGGTATGTTTCTGTTCAAGTGTGTTGGCTGTGATTTCTGTTTTCCTGGTATTTGGTTTTTTGTTCTTATTACCTTGACACAGAATAAAATGGAAAAAAAAACGACTATGCCCACCACAAAAAATGCAAATTTGTAAGACTGTTTTTAGAATCATCAACAAAATTAAAAAATTGATCTAATCTTAATAATTATGGTTGTATTAAACTTTCCAAGATTTGGGAACTATAATTCTTAGTCCTCTCTGCTCAATGCAGTTAAGGCTAGCCAACAACACCCTAAGATCTCTCATAAAACTTGAGGGTTTCAGTCTAATCTTTTCCACTTAGTGTTTGTGCAAATTCATGTGTGTTTTGCAATTTTAATATTATTTCTCTGGCGATGTCTTCAGTGACTGAAATGAAATACAGGAGTGATTAAACATCTTGTTTCATTATTTATATCTGTGATATTTATTCTGCTAAACCCCATAATGAGTTCAAAGCAGTATGTAAATCTAAATAGTCAATTCTGTGCTCATTTATTGGTTCTTTATCTTCAACACTTTTCAAAATTAAATACCAATTCAGCTGAATCAATTACTGTAGCAAGTACTAAGTACTTTCAAGAAATGTAACTGGTAATTAATTTACGGAATTAACAACGCATATGAAGTATATTAATTAAAGATAACTTTAATGAATCACTTCTATATTTCAGCAATGTCACATTGCCATCTTCAGGAACATAAATGTGCACTAAGGAACTAACAAAGCAAATGAGGAAGAAAGTAAGAAACTAATTTTGTTCCTAAAGTCCTAATGGTGCCCTCTTGCGGGCTAATTTGGTAGTCTTGGCAGTTGGGCTGAAGTTCTCATAATGAAGGTCTCCCAAATTTGGGGTAGTTTCATGCACCCAAATTTGTTGAGGTTAGGAACGTTTTTTAGAGCTGCTGAAGATTCTTTGAATAATCTTTCGTATTTAAACTTGCTGCGATGGATTATTTTTGTTTTCTTCCAACGAATTTTATGGTGGGTATCCAAGGCATGGTCTGCCAACCCAGAGTGGCTGTACTGGTGAAACCGGATGTAGTCTTGGTGTTCTGAAATCCTGATATTTGTTGTTCTGCCTGTTTGGCCAAAGTAGGACAGTTTGCAGCTGCAAGGGACCTGGTATACACCAGGTAGGTCTAGGGGAAGTGGTTGGTCTTTGGTAGAGCAGATAAGGGATGCCAACTTTTCATATGGTCTGTAACAGGAAGTAAGGTCATATTTTTTGAGGATATTAGTTATTTTTTCAGAGGTGCCCTGGATGTAGGGGATAGTGATAGACTTGGTGTAGTCTTTATTGTGGAGGGGGGTTGTGATTTATAGGTTTTAGTATTTTTTGGATTTTTTTGGGGTTATAGCCATTGGCTAAGAAAGTGTTGAGGATGTGGTTTAGTTCAATAGTCAGGGCCTTGTCATCTGAGCAGATTAATTTTGCCCTGTTATATAGTGTTTTTATCACCCCATATTGTTGTGGGGGGGGGGGGGGATTGCTGGTGAATGTATCTGCCAGTGTGGGTGGGTTTTCTGTAAACAGAGAAATCCAAAGATCCATCAAGCTGGCAAGTGATTAAAGTGTCTAGGAAGGGGAGGGTGTTGTTTTCCTCTTTTTCTAAGGTGAACTGGATTCTGGGATGTTGGTTGTTTAAGTGTGTTAGGAAGGAGTGGAGTGTGTCTTAGCCATGTGGCCAAATAGCAAACACATCATCCACCTAACGAAGCCAGTACAGCCGCTCTGGGTTGGCAGACCATGCCTTGGATACCCGCCATAAAATTCGTTGGAAGAAAACAAAAATAATCCATCACAGCAAGTTTAAATACGAAAGATTATTCAAAGAATCTTCAGCAGCTCTAAAAAATGTTCCTAACCTCAAACAAATTTGGGTGCATGAAACTGCCCCAAATTTGGGAGACTTTCATTATGAGAACTTCAGCCCAACTGCCAAGACTACCAAATTAGCCCACAAGAGGGCACCATTAGGACTTTAGGAACAAAATTAGTTTCTTACTTTCTTCCTCATTTGCTTTGTTAGTTCCTTAGTGCACATACCATATCTTTATGTTCCTGAAGATGGCAATGTGACATTGCCGAAATATAGAAGTGATTCATTAAAGTTATCTTTAATTAATATACTTCATATGTGTTGTTA
The DNA here is from genome assembly GCF_054136105.1 of Typopeltis vanoorti. Classification (NCBI taxonomy): domain Eukaryota; kingdom Metazoa; phylum Arthropoda; class Arachnida; order Uropygi; family Thelyphonidae; genus Typopeltis; species Typopeltis vanoorti. The sequence goes on from NC_143571.1 coordinate 7,450,462, forward strand.
ATTCCGTAAATTAATTACCAGTTATGTCTAACCAACGTATAAGTCTTACTACTAGAATCATGATCATCCACGGAGATGCAATCGCACAAAAGGCCCGTCAATACGGCAAACTGAGGTTGAAGATATCGAGGCAAATAAATCGTCTGATGTTCCTAAAACGCTGCCGGGATAACAAAGTGATCCCCAACTGTGTGAAATTGAAGCACTGTTTCACTTCCGAGAAAGCTCTACGCATTTATAACCGCACTAGCTTCGCCCTGTTAAGAGAACAAATTACCGCGACGCGCATTCTCCTTGCCGACGAAAACAAAACCTTACGGGCGCTAGAGGAAGAGCTTTCTAACACACTCGGCCTTGATCTATGGTCTATACTTAATGACATCTCATGCACATCGGCAAGAAAGGAATTCGAAAAAATACGTAGTCGGCACGTGAAAAAATACGAAAACCTGACAAAGACTTCTACTTCTGTACCCCAGCCACCACTTAACACAGTAGTCAACCTCTCGTCGGCAGTTTTAAAGCCTGAAGCACTCACCGCACTTTCACGTGGTCACAATTTCGCCCTAGCTCCAAAAATGATACCTGCTGAAGAAATCATGATCCAAATAGAGCGTGGAATCCGCAACCTGCCTAACCATATCGCCAACAACGTGAGACTGGATGTAGTCGGTGTTCTCACTAAAGCCAAACCTCCAAAATCCAACTTATCCAAAAACGAATATACAGCCCTACAAGAATTAAAAAACAACAAAAAAATAGTAATCACCAAAGCTGATAAGGGAAGCGCCACTGTGGTACTCAATCAAAAAGACTACAAAGGTAAGCTAAATTCTTTAATACGAGACCGTACTACTTACCTCCCCATTGAATATAATCCGACCAACTCTCAGATTAGAACTATCCACAGACTCCTTAAGAAGGTCACTTCTTGGCCTGTGGAAGTCACCAACAAACTTAAACCTTATAACTCTAGACCCCCCCGATTATATGGACTCCCAAAAATACATAAACAAAATGTGCCACTGCGTCCCATAGTGGATGGCATTGATTCCCCCACATATAAATTAGCCAAACATTTAGCCAAAACGCTCACACACTACACTGGCAACACACCATCACACATAAAAAACTCAGCCCACTTTAAAGCCAGTATAGAAAACCTCACACTCCAACACACACTGACATAATGGTCAGTTTTAACGTCTCCTCCCTATTCACTAATGTCCCACTCAAAGAAACCCTTGAGCTCATCCAAGCCAATTTCCTCCCGATATCTCAGCCCTATTTCAGTTCACAATGAACTCAGGCTATTTCGTTTGGCAAGGAAAGTTCTACAAACAGATAGAGGGGACAGCCATGGGTTCACCACTTTCCCCACCCTTGGCCAATTTCTTTATGGAGACATTTGAAGAGAAAGCCTTAAACTCCGCCCCACAAAAACCCACTATTTGGCTTCGTTATGTGGATGATGTGTTTGCTATTTGGCCACATGGCTCAGACACACTCCACTCCTTCCTAACACACTTAAACAACCAACATCCCAGAATCCAGTTCACCTTAGAAAAAGAGGAAAACAACACCCTCCCCTTCCTAGACACTTTAATCACTTGCCAGCTTGATGGATCTTTGGATTTCTCTGTTTACAGAAAACCCACCCACACTGGCAGATACATTCACCAGCAATCCCACCCACCCCCTCACAACAATATGGGGTGATAAAAACACTATATAACAGGGCAAAATTAATCTGCTCCGATGACAAGGCTCTGACTATTGAACTAAACCACATCCTCAACACTTTCTTAGCCAATGGCTATAACCCAAAAAAAATCCAAAAAATACTAAAACCTATAAATCACAACCCCTCTCCACAATAAAGACTACACCAAGTCTATCACTATCCCCTACATCCAGGGCACCTCTGAAAAAATAACTAATATCCTCAAAAAATATGACCTTACTTCCTGTTACAGACCATATAAAAAGTTGGCATCCCTTATCTGCTCTACCAAAGACCAACCACTTCCCCTAGACCTACCTGGTGTATACCAGGTCCCTTGCAGCTGCAAATTGTCCTACTTTGGCCAAACAGGCAGAACAACAAATATCAGGATTTCAGAACACCAAGACTACATCCGGTTTCACCAGTACAGCCACTCTGGGTTGGCAGACCATGCCTTGGATACCCACCATAAAATTCGTTGGAAGAAAACAAAAATAATCCATCGCAGCAAGTTTAAATACGAAAGATTATTCAAAGAATCTTCAGCAGCTCTAAAAAACGTTCCTAACCTCAACAAATTTGGGTGCATGAAACTGCCCCAAATTTGGGAGACTTTCATTATGAGAACTTCAGCCCAACTGCCAAGACTACCAAATTAGCCCGCAAGAGGGCACCATTAGGACTTTAGGAACAAAATTAGTTTATTACTTTCTTCCTCATTTGCTTTGTTAGTTCCTTAGTGCACATACCATATCTTTATGTTCCTGAAGATGGCAATGTGACATTGCCGAAATATAGAAGTGATTCATTAAAGTTATCTTTAATTAATATACTTCATATGCGTTGTTAATTCCGTAAATTAATTACCAGTTATGTCTAACCAACGTATAAGTCTTACTACTAGTTTCAAGAAATGTGTACACAGGTATGTCAAATTAATAATGCTTCTTTAATAAAATAAATCTCATTTAATATAAATCTTATTTTTAACTCAAATTCGGTAGAGGGACAGCTCAATTACCAAAATAGCTCTACAAGTTTAAAATATTAAGTTCTCTTAATATTTTTCATCTGTTTTATGCAATTAGTGCAAATGAAAATAAGATGTGCATTGAAACTATAAATAAATAAAAAAACACTATCCATACTATAATTAGGTCATGAAAGCTGATGCTCAAGACTTAAAGTGCAGATTATTTATAACGTTTGAAGGAGAGGAAGGTTTAGATTTTCGTGGGATTGCAAGGTAATTGTTAATTTTCTTTGTGTAATTTTGTTTTGCTAAACCAATTCATACAGAATCAGAATTTAAAATTGTTTTCTTTGTCTTATCATGGAAGTAACTGTTCAATAAATAAGCAGTAATTATATCTAGCCAGTTAAATAAATAAATAAGTATAATTACTTCCATTTGTTCAGAAAAATCTATTAAAATTTATATTATTATTATTATTGCTATCAATATCTGACCTCCATGGAGTCATTATGGGAGGTACTCACTATTATGCACAAAACTCATCTAACAATGCCTTAAACTGATTCAAGTTTGTCCACCTTAAACTGATTGTCCACATTCACAAAACATTCAGGCAATATATTCCCCTCACCAACCACTCTCCATGCAAAGAATCCACACCTCACTCCTCTGCTCACACACCTTCCTTAGTTTCCAGCAGTGGCCTCTTGTTCTACCCCCTCCTACTCTCTCATTCTATGAAAAATTTCTTTCATGTCAACCTGATAACAATCCCTGACTATCTTATATCTCTCAATCATATCTATCCTCTTCCTCATATTCACGAGGCTTTGCAATTTGCATTCTCTCAATCTGTTCTCATAAACCACATTCCAAAGACTTTCATCACCACTGATTACCTTTGTGAATCTTCTCTTCTAGGCCCTTTCTAACATATCCTTGTCACCATAAAAATGAAGCGACAAATTCTGTGCACAATAATCCATATGTGGCCTGGTCAAGGCCTTGCAACTTATATACAACTTTCTGATACCTAGCTGACAGCCAGTCACTGATTCAACTCAGAAGTCTATTAACCAATCCCACCTGTTTCAATTTATTTAACAGCTTATCACATGACAGTCTATCAAACTCTTTTTGCAAAATCCAAGTACACCACTGTATATGCATTTCCACCTTGTTATTAGTACATAACCACAGAGAATACTGCTATTATCAACCAATTTCTGTATCCCATTTTCTTACCAATCTCCAGTACCTTTACCACAACTCCAAATATACAGATTGGGCTATAATTTGAAGCTACAGCCTTATCACCACCTTTTGACAGAACTACATGGCAGACTGCTGCATAAATTGGAGTAAATTGGTTTGGGTTATACAATATTAACATGGATAAAAGGATGGCTGACTGACAGATATCAAAAAGTGGTATATGGGGGATCTGAGTCTGCAAGGTTTAAGGTAACAACTGATGTACCACAAGGATCAGTGTCTACTATTATTCAATCTGTACGTTAATAATATTGGGAAGGATTTGACAAGTGACATACAGTTATTTGCTTATGATGCAAAGATAGGTAAGGTAATCAGGAATGTTGCTGATATGCAGTCTTTGCAGAATGATTTGAATAGCTGGTATGTGTGTAGTATGTGGCCTCCCTCGATGAGTATCTGACTCCCCGGAGGTCTCTCTTAATAATAATAATAATAATTTATGCAGTGGAACAATTTTACCCTCTTTCCACTCCCTTTGAACCTGTACTGTTTTAAGACTTATTAAACAGGCATGCCAATGCTACTGCCAATTCCCTGGAACATTCCATTAATATGTGTGGTGATATCTCATCAAATCCTATTGCTTTATTGACATCAAGATTATTTATTTCCTCACATACTGCTCACTCACAATAAGCCATCCTGTTTAAGTTCGTCATGATTCCACATTGATCAGGATGGAACCATCTTATAAATTGATCACTGAATACCGTAACAATGTCTTCTGCAGCAGTAACCATTCTACCATTTTCATCCATTAACTTATCATAATCATTCTTCCTTCTACTTGCCACATATCTAAAAACCTCTCTAGGGTTTTTTCTTCACTTGATTTGCCAATTTCTGCTCATACTACAATTTTGTTTTTCTTACTAACTGAGTCACTCTCCTTGCCTGTTCTTTATGCTCTTCATGTAACTGATTATTACAATTATTCATCTTCTACTGCCTCCAAAGTGCATTCTTCTTCCAGATTTCACACTTAAGCCCCTCGTTCATCCATTTTACACCTATCTTGTTGTGCCTTTTGGCCTTCGGAACACAATCACACATTGATGCTGTTATGTATTTCTTTGTCATTTCCCATACAGCATTTATTTTCTTACTGCTCAACTCCACATTCCCTGCTGTCTCTTAAGCTTATCATAATCACCAACTTTGTAATTCCACATATATCCTTTTCTCACAGAAGTCTGCATTTGGCTAGCCACAACCCAGGTGATCACGTCATGATCACTCTCACCATGTGTAGGAAAGTACGAAATCCCACTCAAAATTACATCCTCTGAATGAAACGATCAGATCTAAAACTCATGATCCTCGCTTGCCCTCCTTTACATGCTGTCCGAGATAGTTATCTCTCAAGAACTTAAGAAATTCATTTTCCTTATATCCATGTGCTATCTCTTCATTCAAATCTATACTGCCATAATTAAAATTACCCATAATAATTACCTTTTGTTCACTAATCCAGGTTGTTTAGATATTTCTTAATCACTACCCTCCACATTCTTTGGCCTATAGCAACATCCAATAAATATGTCTTACTGTCAATCTCCATTTTACACTGCACTGTCTGATAACCATTGCCACTAATTCCCTCTTTCATGTCTATTTTATGTAGACATAAATTTCCCTGCTACCATCAGCAGCACTCTCCTCCCTTCTTGTCCTTTCTATCCTCACGAAAAATACTGTATGCTTCCATTTCTATTCCCATTAAGATATCATCTCCATTCGACCATGTTTCACTTATTCCATTGATTTTGAGGTGAATAAACTCAATCATTGAAACCATTTCATCTCCCTTATTTCTGATACTTCTAGCATTTGTAAACAAGCACAACAGTTCATTATTAGGTCTATAACCAGTCCTATCCAAGCCACTTGTTGGTTGTGATTTCCCCACCACACCTGCCCTTGCCCAATCACCTTTATCACTGCTTGCAACATACACCCTCTGTCTAAAAAAAAACCGAACTTTTCAAAAATAGAAGAAACTTGTGGCACCACCTGTGTTTTGTTGTATCTTTTTGTTGGCGAAAGTGGCAACCTTCATTAGTGTTGTGTCAACTGTTTATGACATTTGTTTCATTAGAAGCTGAGTTACAGTGCCGAAGTGATAGTGTGTTTTGACAAATGTCGGTCGTCACGATATTCATGCCGTGCACGACGAATTCTCACTATCAATCGCTTCAAAACTTCGAGATAAAACTCACCATTGACCGTTTGGCCAGGTGGAACAAATTCTTTATGGATAATGCCCTTGGAATCGTAGAAACAAATCAGCATTGTCTTTACTTTTGACTTCTCCAAGCGACTTTTTTTTTTTCTGATGCCCCTCTTTTGATGGTCTCCACTGAGCACTCTGGCGCTTTGTTTTGGTCTCATTGTCAAAACATACATTTCATCACCAGTATTGATTGTTTCAAGGAAGTTAGTCCTTACGAGCAGTTTTAATGAGGTCCTTGCAGTTCAATTCGACATTTTTTGGTCGTCGGTCAACTTGTAGGGAACAAATTGTGAATTCATACGAAGGCCCAAACTCTCGGTCAAAATGTTGTGCACAGTTGATTTTGGAATTCCCAATTCATCCTCAATCAATCGCATGGATTATTTCAGGTTTTCTTTGATGAAATCAGGTATTTTTTGGATGTTAACTTCGCTCAGTCCAGTTTTTGGATGGCCTGGCTTTTCGTCATCCTCAAGCATCTCACGACCACTTTGAAATCGCTTAAACCACTCGTAAACTTCAGTATGGGATAAGCATTCACTTTTTGAAGCATTTGATGCATTTCAGTAAAACTTTTACCAAGTTTAACACAAAATCAATTGCAGCTCTCTGTTTGGCCGTTTGACTCATTTTCCGACCGTTCGTCAAAACACATTGTCACTCTTGGCATTATAACTCAGCTTCTAATGAAACAAATGTCATAAACAGTTGACACAATACTAATGAATGTTGCCGCTTTTAACATGAAAAAGATACAACAGGTGGTGCCACTAGTTTCTTCTATTTTCGAAAAGTTTGGTTTCTTTTTGGACAGAGGATGTATATCTGCTCCGTCTAAACTTTCTCGCCCACATCACAATATACCGCATCCATACACACATTCACTGATACTTTCAACATCCACTCTCCCTATGCCATGTCTCCCTGTCTGCCTGGGCTTCCCTTTCATTGTTCCTCTTGCATTCCCATTCTCTCTTCATCTCTCACTGCTACTGTTTCCACTACCAAACACTTCTGTCTCCTCAGTATCACTCTCCTGATCATTCACTTCATCTCTTGCTGGCATCACATACCATTCTTCCATCTAGCAATACTTTCTCCAGTGCACTCACTGTAAAGCCATTCACATACAACTCATCATGCCTGTATAATTTTATTCTTTCCTCAAACACATGCCATACATCCATAAACTGTACTCCCTTCTCCTCACACAACTTCGCTTGCATATCTTTCATGATTCTGACTCTCCGTCTCAACTCATCATTGTCATTCCTCTCAGCAACGCACTGACAACCTTTCCAACTATACTGTTATCTTTCACTCCAGTAACCTCCTGATATTTGCTCTTACAATTTCCTTATGTCCACTTAAATCATTTGTACCTACGACCACCACCAGTTCTTTTGCTTGTTTTCTCCTCATGTTTTACTCCTGAATTATCTTGTTCATTCTCCCTCTTGGATAGCAGACCTTATGGGCTCTCTCATTAACTAATCCTCTAACTATGGAATATCCATACACTACTATCTTGGAATCACTCATCACCGCTTTTACCTTTTTTTTTTTCCATTCTATTCTTTTGCACACTTCCATTAGTTTCCACTAAATATTCAATATTACTGCATATTTCTTGACCACCACCATATCAAGTCCTGCATTCTGACAATTTCACTCTCTGTTACTCCAGTAGTCTCACTACCTCTTGTTCTGCTACACACCTTACCTTCATTTCCTCATTCATACTTCCTTTCACTCCACTATCACTAACTTTCACTTCTATATTCTTGCATTCTTTCACTCCCTCAGTTTCACTAGCTTTCGTTCCATTTCTTTCATTTACACAATCTTTCATCTTTTCAGTCTGTTTTCCATTCATTGACTCGTGGTCTGATAATATATCACACTTCTGCAAATCCATACTTTCTCTTGTATCCCATTCAATCCCTCCATAAACACATCTTGTACACTCCATCATACATACATACTCCATTCATAACATCGAACCATTTTTCTATGTATATGTTGTTAATGCACTTGATTTTCGTGGTACTTGCCTTAGTCACACTGGTTGAGTCTGCATGGTAAACCTCATGAGTACTGCAATTACGTTCTGATTAAAGAAGGCAATTTAATTTAATAAATCATGCAGAAATTAATGTAGAAGTCATGCAGACACACTTCATTATCAAAAATAAATAGCACAAGACTAAAATTCAAATATTTGATTCAATTATTATTCCAAATAGCACTTATCTTTTCCAGAGCTCTTTTCCAACACTACACATCTTACGGCCCTCTACTGGTCTAACTTTTTTTTTTATGTGACTCCTACCCAAAGTTTGTAAACCTGTTTATTAGCACAGTCATTGAGCTAATAGATTTTTTACTTTTAATTTTTTTGTTTTTATTTATTTTTTACATAATCTAGAAACCCTGCTTTAGAGAGCAAGCATGGAACTTTTTTCAAGCCACATCATGCATCTGATAAGAGTTGGTGGTAGTGTCATCACACAGGGCAGTGAAATTTATCTCCCACCTAAAGACACTTGCGAACATCCATGCTCATGTCAGGATTCAAATCTACAGCCTATTAGTTGGAGAGCAAGTATGCTAACCACTCAGCCAAACATGCTAGCATGCTAAAGGAATCCAAGAAAATTTCCTTTCTTCAGTTCATATTTGAAAAATAAGGACTAATAAGGCAAGACCTAATTTCACAAAACCATGTTGTGCCTTATTAAGTATCATATTCCTGTCCACCCAGTCCTGAATTTTTTCTTTTACCAATACCATAACCACCACTCCTGAGATACTGATTGGCCTATTACTTTCTATTTCTGTCTTGGAGCTTCCTTTTATGCAGTGGAATGGTTTTGCCCTCTTTCCACTCCATTGGCACCTTTCCCGAACTGAGCCTTAATTAAACAACTTGGGCAAAGAAGGTGTTAATTCCCTTGCACATTCTTCTAATTCATGGACTAGTATGTCATGTAATCCCATGGCTGTATTCACATTAAGTTCTGTAACATCCTATGCATCTCCAGTTTTTCGGCTTCTATTCTCCCATCAGTCAATGTTACATCCAGAATTGCAATATCACCACCTAGATGGTACACTCTTGAAAATTAACAATCAGTAACTCATATATTTGGTTTTCTTCTGTTGCCTCCCTACAATCAGCACTGTTTAAGCTCAGTCATAGTCATTCCTCCTTTTGCTTGCCACATAATTAAACCATTTAGGATTTTTTTTGGCCTCATCACCTTGCTTTCTCTTAATTAACTTTGGCCTTACTGTATAGGTTCCTCTTCCTGTGTCTGTTGCTCATGGATATGCTGATCACCTCTTTTTTTATACTCCATCTACAAGTTTTCCTTTTCTGTAACTCCTACTTAATGATGCTATTCATCCATTTAACTTCTACCTGATTTATTATCCTGCCTTTAGATATATACTGTCTGATATTGGTTTCTTCAAACGTCCCTTTACCACCTTGCATATTTCATTTCTCTCTCTCCAAATTCTTATTACAACTGCTGAACGTTGACTCCTGAGCTTGTCACAATCACCTGCTTTGTAATTTCATATATATCCCTTCTTAACAGAAAATTCCTCATGTGTGGCAGTCTCCCAGATCATGACATCATGCTTCCTTTCCCCAAGAGGAGAAAGCATGGATAGATTGGTTACTGTTGAGGTCATAGCATCTGAGAGCTCAATACTATTTTCATTACAATACTCACTGTTCTATTAAGAACAGTGAGTATTGTAATGATTATTATAACAACAGATTCCTGGATATGTGTTGTTACAGTAATTTTTTTGTGGTAAAGGAAAGGTTTGTTTTCTTCAGGCTGAATAAGTGAGTGATAAAGACATTGGATGTGATGGGTTAACGAGCAAATAAGAACAAATAAGAAAAAAAAATGATTTGGTCGAAAAGAAGAATGTGATGATGATGGATTTCAGGAGGTTGCTGAGAAGGGTAAAAGTAAACTACACTACTTTCTCCTTATACATCTTAGCAGAGGTGTATAAGATAAAACAACTGTATAAGATTTGGACTGCATTTAAATGGTTTGGTGGGAGTCATCTGGAGAGGCTGCTGTAATGCATAGAGAATAGATCTGAAGAAGGAAAATGTGGAACAGGCAGAAGAATAACATAGGAGAGACCATTACGTCATTGCTTGTGAATGAGAAGGTAAGTAGCATGAATCAGAAGAATGAGAGAACAAGAATGCAAGATAGACAGGTATGTTAGTTAGAGAGGTGGGGGGCAAGTGTTAGAGTGGACCAGGAGATCTAGTGTGAGAAGAATGGATGCTGGAAGTAAATGTATAAGCAGACTAGAAAGGAATGGACTTGGCCTAAGATGTGGCATACATTTGGTGAGGAGTGAAAAGGTCAGTGTGGAGGACTCCTGAGAAATGGTATCAGTCGGCCTTGTTATAGACTCAGAAATTATTATTATTATTATTATTATTAACATTAGACCTCCATGGAGTCAGAGACTCATCATGGGAGGTACTCACTATTGCATGCAATGCTCATCCAACCACATCTTACACTGATTCAATGTGTCCACATCCACAACAACACACTCAGGCAATGCATTCCATTGCCTGAGTGTGTTGCCAATTTCCAGCAGTGGCCTCTTGTTCTACTCCCCTCTCCCATTCTATGAAAAATCTCTTCCATGTCTACCTGATAACAACCCCTGATCAGCTTATATGTCTCAATCATATCCCTGCCTCTTCCTCCAATTCACGAGGCTTTGCAACTTACATTCTCTCAATCTGTCCTCATACTCCACATTCCAAAGACCATTGACTACCTTTGTGAATCTTTTCTGTATCCTTTCCAACATATCCTTGTCACTATGAAATCCCGGCAACCATATATGTGCACAATAATCCATATGAGGCCTGAATCAAGGTCTTATACAATGGAATCATAACCTCTCTATTTCTGCATGTTAGGGTTCTCCACATCATTGCCATTATTTGATGTGATGTCTTCACAACTTGTGCAATGTGGCCCCAGAATTTCAGGTCTTGTCCACCATCACCCGTAGATCTCTCATCTCCTATACTTCTGTTAAAGTTTCCCCACCAAGTGTATACTTTGCATCCCAGCATTGCTTGCCAAATCTCAAAACCTTACACTTGGCAACATTGCTTGAACTGACAGTTCCACTTACCTGCCCATTCATACAATCTATTCAAGTCCTCTTGTAAGGCATTAACATCAGCCTGACTCTGCATTGCTCTCCTCAGTTTTGCATCATCCACAAACAGCTGGATATCACTAGTTAAACCCAACCCAATATCATTAACATATAAATTGAACAACAATGGCCGCAAAACCGACCCCTGTGGCACACCACTGGTGACTTTTCTCTTTCGAGATACTGCACGCCCATATACAACTTTCTGATACCTATCCGACAGTCAGTCACTGATCCAACACAGAAATCTGTTATCCAATCCCATCTGTTTCAATTTATTTAAGAGCTTGTGGCAGTCTATCAAAAGTCTTTGCAAAATCCAAGTACAACACTGTATATGCATCTCCTTTGTCCAAGGTATTTATCACCTTGTTATAGTACATAAGTAAGTTAGTGAAACATAATCTTAACAAACCCATGCTGATAACCACACAGAATACTGCTGTTATCAACCCATTTCTGTATCCTACTTCTCATCAATCTCTCCAGGACCTTCACCACAACTCCAGATATACAGACCAGCCTATAATTTATAGCTACAGCCTTATCACTAACTTTATGCAGTGAAATAGTTTTACCTACTTCCACTCCACTGGAACCTGTGCTGTTGCAAAACTCTTATTAAACAGGCATGCCAATTCCCTGGAACATTCCCTTAAGCTGTAGTGATATGTCATCAAATCCTATTGCCTTGTTATTTAGGTTATTTATTCATCAAGGTTATTTATTTCCTCAAATACCCCCTGCTCACTCACAATTAAGCTATTCTCTCCTATGTCCTCTACACTTAAGTTCTTCAGATTCCACCCTGATCAGGATGAAACATCCTTATATCAATGTCACTGAATACCTCAACAATGTCTTCTACAGCAGTTACCATTCTACCACTTTCATCCCTTAACTTCATCTTTCTGTGATCATTCTTCCTTCTACTTGCCACATATTTAAAAAACTCTCTAGGGTTTTTCTTAGTCTGATTTGTGAATTTCTGCTCATACTCTACTTTTGTTTTCCTTACTAACTGAGTCACTCTCCTGGCTTGTTCTTTATATTCTTCATGTGACTGATTACCATTATTCATCTTGTACTTCCTCCAAAGTACTTTCTTTTTCCAGATTTCATGCTTAAGCTCCACATTCATCCATTTTACACATACCTTATTCAGCCTTTTGGCCTTTGGGATACATTCGTACATTGATGCTGTTATGTATTTATAACAGGAAATAAATTCTGCATGGGAACTTACAAAGAAATACAAGTTCTCGTGCAGCATTTATTTCCTTACCGCTCAACTACTCTTTCCATGTTATATCTCGAAGTTGTCTCCTAAGCTTGTCATAATCACCAGCCTTATATTCCACATATATCCTTTCCTTGCAAAAGTCTGCATATGACTAGCCACAACACAGGTGATTACTTCATGATCACTTTCGCCAACTGGAGGAAAATGTGAAACCCCTCTAATAATTGCATCCTCTGATGAAATGACGAAATCTAGAACTCTTGATCTTCACGTGCCTTTCTTTACATGCTGCCTGAGATAATTATCTCTGAAGAACTCAAGAAATTCATTTTCCTCATTCCCAAATGCTCTCTCTTCATTCCAATGTATACCACCATAATTAAAATCAATCATAATAATTACCCTTCCTTTGTTCACTAATCCAAGTTGTTAATACATTTATTCATACCACCTTCCACATTCCCAGGCCTATAGCAACATCCAACTAAATATGTCTTCCTCTCAACCTCCATCTTACACCACACTGACTCATAATCATTACCACTATTTCCTCCTTTCATATCTACTTTATGTGAACTTAACTCCCTTGCTATCATCAGCAGCATTCCCTCCTTCCTTCCTTCCCTTTCTATCCTCATGAAAAATATTGTTCCCTTCGATTTCTTCTATTTCCATTTACGATATCATCTTCATCAGCCATGTTTCACTTATTCCAATGATTTCGGGGCGAATAAACTCGATCACTGAAACCTTTTCATCCCCTTTATTTCTGATACTTCTGGCATTTGTAAACAAACACAAAGTTCATATTTAGGTCTATAGCCAGTCCTATCCAAGTTATATGTTGATTGTGATTCCCCCACTACACTTGCTCAATCACCTTTATCGCCACTTACCACATATACCTGCTCAGTCTCCACTTCTCCACCCACATTGCAATATACTCCATCTTCATACACACTTCATTCACTGCCACTTTAATATTCACTCTCTGTATGCCATGTCTCCCTGTCCACGCGAGTGCCCCCTCCCCCCGTTTCCCTGTTCCTATTGTATTCCCATTCTCTTTTCCTCTCTCACACTACTACTGTTTCCACTGCCAAGTGCTTCTGTCTCTTCAGTACCACTCTCATGATTTTCTCTTCATCTTTTCCTTCTGATCTCTTACACACATCACACACTGTACTTCCACACACTATACTTTCATCCAGCAACACTTCTTTCTCCAGCACACTCACTCCAAAGCCATTTAAATGCAACCCATCACGCGTGTATAATTTCATTCTTCCCTCAAACACATGCCATACATCCACAAACTGCACTCCCTTCTCACACAGTTCTGCCAGCATACTAATCATGATTTTGGCTCTCCATTGCAGCTCATCATCATCATAGCTGGGTAACACACTGACAATCTTTCCTACTACACTGTTATCTTTCACTCTTCTCAATAGTCTCATGATATTCATCCTCACATACTTCTAATGTCCAGTTAGATCATTCCTCTCTGCAATCACAACTGATACTCTCACTAGTTTCTTCATTTCATTTTTCATTTCCAATATCTGTTTCATGAAATCTTACATTCAGACAATTTCACTCTATATCTTGCTACCTCTCATTCAGCTGCACTTTACTTCCTTTTCCTCATTCATATTTTCTTTCACCCCCTCGTCGCTCACTTTCTCTTGCACATTGTGGCATTCTTTCACTCCTTCAGTTTCACTGAAACTGAAGGAGTGAAACTTCCAACTCGTTTCACTGAAATGAACTACTATGTTTGTATATGAATGCCAGAATTATCATAAAATGAAATTATTACATTGATAGAGTTTATTCACCCCCCAAAAAAATTATCAGAATAAGTGGGATGTGATTGGATGAAGATGACATCCAGACAGGAATATGAGAAGTTGGATAGAATAAAATATTTAATTGAATATTGCTATAGTGAAATATGCTGAAGTTAGTCAAGCAAATAAGAAAAATAAGAAGTCAATAATAATGGATGATTTTAATTATGATAGTATAGATTGGAATGATGAGTAACATCCAGCTTATACTTGACAGGATTATAATTTTGTCAAATATAATATACATTGTAACTAAGCAGAAAAACTTTCAATATCTATTTCTCATCAATACAATGTGAAAGGTTGGATAGAATAAAATATTTAATTGAATATTGCTATAGACTTTGTAATGTGGATAGCAATCACAATGAAATGTGCTAATATTAGTCAAGCAAATAAGAAAAATAAGAGGTTAATCATTATGGATGATTTTAATTATGATAGTATAGATTGGAATGATAAGTAACATTCAGCTTATACCTGACAGGATTATAATTTTGTCAAGTATAATATACATTGTAACTAAGCGGAAAACTTTCAATATCGATTTCTCATCCATAGTATTTAATAATATGATGCCTTTTTTTTTTTCTACTTGTATGTGGAAAATCTCTGTAATTTGCAGGAATTATGTTTGTATTTGAATTCACCTTTCAGTCTTCTTTGATCTGACTCCCACTGATGATATTTTATAATATTTGTTTAGGAGTTGCCCTAAAGGTACATTCTGTACTCTGCGCTAAGTAGAAGGTCTCACATGCTGCAGAATTTGTCTGCTATCATACAAAGCGGAAGATTCACATTATTATTATTATTATTATTATTATTATTATTAAGAGAGAAATCCAGGGAGTCAGAGACTCATCAAGGGAGACCACATACTACACACACACACCAGCTATCATAGTTATTCTTGAATTCATTCACACTGCGTGCACTCACAACATCCAAAGGCAATCCATTCCAATCACGCATCACCCTCTGAGAGAAAAATCTAGCCCTCACTCCCTTCTTGGCAGCCTTCATTCTCAGCTTCCAAGAATGCCCTCTCATCCTTTCTCCACCCTCCATAAATTGAAAAATTCCATCAGTTGAAATCCTGTATGAACCTTTAGGAAGTTTGTAAGTCTCAATCATATCCCCCCCCCCTTTCTCCTGTTTCCTAGTGTCTGCAGTCTACAAATTCTCATTCTGTGTTCATAATCAGTATTCCACAATCCTGATATCATTTTTAACACTCTCCTTTGTACTCTCTCTCCAATATATATCAGAATCACAATGGAAACCAGGAGATCAGACCTACGCACAACAGTTCAAGTGATGTCTTATCCAGGCCTTGTAAAGAGGCAAATTAACATCCTTATCTTTACATGCGAACAATTGTTTCATCATCATCATCAAATTCCTGCCATGTACCCTCAAGGGATGTACAGGATATGATAGTACTACATGAAAAATGTACATCATTACTAACTTCCTATCTACAATTTTCTTCCAGATCAGTCTATTACTTGTCAAGACTCCAATATTATCAGATCTTATATTACTGTCGTCTATGGCACTTTGTACCCTATCAAACCACCTATATCTTGGTCTTCCTCTGGGTCGTTTTCCTGCCAACCTGGCAGAGAACACTTGTTTGGCCAATCTTTCCTCGCCCATTCTGTTTAAATGACCATAACACCTGAGATTAGTTCTGCTAACGCATTCCAGGATGCTGACAATGTCAAGTTCTTTCCTAATATCCTCATTTTTAATATGATATTGCCATTAATGCCATCTGTTAATGCCTCTTATCTTTCTCAGTACTCTCATATCTGCGGTATCTAGTCTTTGGTCAAGTTTTACTTCTGACCCAGCTCTCAGATCCATAAGTTAAAACTGGTTTGAACACTGTCTTGTATACAGCTAATTTAGTGTTCCGACTAATTTCTCTCTTATTCCATATGAATTTATTCAATTGACTTCCTACCATACCAGCTTTGTTGATCCTGTTGTCTATTTCCATATTTAATTCGTGCCTAAGTAGCTGAAATGTTTTACTTGTTTCACAGGTTCCCCATTCACAACACAGTTGACATTTTCAACGATTCTACCTATTTTCATTGTCTTTGTCTTTTTATTGCTGACCTTCATACCATATCTATTACAACAGCTATTCAATTTAGTCAGAGAATCTTGCAGACTTGTAGCGGATTTATTTAGAAGTATAACATCATCCGCATAAAGCAAAGAGCTGACATTAACATCTCCAATTTTGATGTCATATTTAATACCACTTTCCTTCATAATGTGATCCATATAGATAATGAATAACAGAGGGGATAATGTACATCCTTGTCTCACACCAGATTTAACATTAAACCATCTTCCAGTACTTCTGCAATTCTAACTGCTGACTTACAACAACTCAAATAAAGACTAAGTATTGCTTGATATAATGCTCCATTGACACCATATAACTGTAGCATATTGAATAGCTTCTCCATTGTCATATGCCTTTTCCAAATTGAGAAAACTTAAATACAGATCTCTGTTATATTCCTATGCTTTCTCGACTATTTGTCATAACATGAAGATCTGATCCTGACAGCCTCTATTTGCCCTGATCCAGCTTGTTCTTCATCAAGCTTTTCTTCCACAATTCTTCTCAACAGTTTCTCAAGTATACTTGCATAGATCTTGCCAGCAACACTCAGTAGGGAAATACCTCTGTAATTCTCACATTCAGTTTTATTTCCCTTTTCACATATGGGTACTATTAGAGCTCTACTCCAATCATCGGGAATTTGTCCCGGTGATTGGAGTAGAGTTGTCACTGCGAGAATTTTATACAGTGCAGTCACTGCGAGAATTTTATACAGTGCAGTCACTGCGAGAATTTTATACAGTGCAGTCACTGCAAGAATTTTATACCACCATATTTCAGGATTTCTGGTCGAATATCATCTACTCCTGCTGCCTTTCCACATTTTAAGCCTCGGATGGCTTTTTCTACTTCAAGTATGGGTATGTATTCCTGATTGTATACCTGTTGAGTGTTTTTTATCACTGTGCTATCACTGCTTGTTTCATTTAGCAATTTCTTGAAGTTTTTCTCCCGTTTTCATTATTATTATTATTATTATTATTATTATTATTCAGGCCTCCATGGAGTCAAAAGGCTCATTGTGGGAGGTCCTTCCCAAGAACATAAAGTCTGTCAAGTCTTATCAAGGGGAGGTCCCCCCTAAGAAACACAAAGTCTATCATACCACTCCTTAAACTCATTGACCGTTCTCGCCCTCACCACTCCTTACCCTCTTGCTCACAGTTTCCTTTTGTAACTTCCAGGGATGGCCTCTTTTCATCACTCCTTCCTGCTGGTCAACTAAGGGAAAGAACTCCCCCAGTGTCAACCCTGTAACCACCTCTCAACAGTTTAAAAGTCTCAATCATATCACCTCTCCTTCTTCTATCCACCAAACTCTGCACATTCCCTCAGCCGATCCTCATAACTATCCTTGTACAGTTCTGAAACCATCTTTGTCATCCGTCTTTGTATCCTTTCCACAGTTAATTTACCCCCTTCAAATCCTGGGGAACAAATCTGAGAACAATAGTCCAAGTGTGGTCTGATCAGAGACTTATACAACGGAATGATCACCCTCTTATTTCTGCAGGTCAGTGTCCTTCTCAGAATTGCAGCAATCCTCTATGTTACCTTCACCATATTTGCAATACGTCCCCTAAATTTCAGGTTTCTATCAATCATCAACCCCAGATCTCTTGTCTCCCCTACTTCCTACAGTATAACTACTTCCATAGAGTATGCAGCATCCCATCGATGTTTCCCAAACCTCAAGACCTTACATTTTGCTGAATTAAACTTGACACCCCTATATATTTGCCCATCTATCTAGCTTATGCAAATCCTCTTGCAGGGCTACCACATCTGCACTATTACTAATAATCCTTCCCAGCTTCGCATCATCTGAAAACAACTGAATATCCCCTTGCAATCCACTGGCAATGTCATTGATATAAAGGTTAAACAATATAGGTCCTAGTACTGAGCCCTGTGGGACCCCTCTTGTAACCCTCTGCCTCCTTGAAACTGCTCCACCATACACAACTCTCTGATACCTATCAGACAGCCAATCCTGAATCCAGTTGACCAATCTGACATCCAGACCCATGTGCTGCAACTTAAATATCAGCTTATCATTTGACACCCTGTCACATGCCTTTGCTAAGTCTAAGAAAATTGCAGTATATGCCTTTACCTCATCTAATGTTCTTGTAACTTTATTATAAAAGGCTAGCATATTGCTAAAACAAGAGCATCCTCTCACAAATCCATGTTGACTCTCACATATAATATTACCCTCATCTGCCAAATGCTGTATACGGTCCCGCACTACTTTCTCCAAAATCTTAACAACTACTAATGACACACAGGCCTATAACTAGACACTTCCAGTATGTTACCACCCTTATGCAATGGCACTATCTTACCTTCCTTCCATTCCGTGGGCACCTTTACCGAAGCCAGACTTTCATCGAAAAGCCAGGTTAAAGGCACTGTCAGTTCCCTAGCACGTTCTCTCAAAACTCGTGGTGAAATACCATCCAGTACCAAATCTTTACTGACATCCAGAGTACTCAGTATCTCAAACACACTCTCCTCCTGTACCTCTAAACCTCGAATCAGCCCTATCCCTCTAGCATTAAAACTGACTCCTCTAGGATGAAATACTCCAATAAAGTGTTCATTGAACAATTCCACTATGTCCTCTGCATCAGTCACTCTATTCCCATTTTTATCCAACAATATCATTCTTCTACAGTCATTTCTCCTCCTACTAGCCACATAGCTAAAAAAATCCCTACGATATTCTTTGGATCTTAAGACCAATCTCCTCTCATACTCCAGTTTCGCTTTCCTTACCACATTAGTCACTCTTTTGTCCTGTGTCTTATAATCTTCATGCATCCTCTCTTCATCTGTCTCCTTATATCTCTTCCATAGCCCTTTTTTCACATGCAATTCCTGTTTAATATTGTTTGTCATCCACTTTATTCCAAATTGTGTCCTCTTCTTCACTCGTGGTATACAACTTACCATTGCTGCTAACAAATATTCTTTCACAATTTCCCACACATTAATGATATCCCACCCTTCCAATTCATCCCTCCATGAAACGTCCCAAAGTTGACGTATAAGACTATCACCTGCATTATAATTCCACATAAGTTCTTGTCTCTTTGATACTCCTGCATGTCTATTCATTTTCCAAGTCAAAGCCACATGGTCACTCTGTCCAACTGGCGGGAGAGATGTCATATCAGTTATTGTCAACTCTTCTGATGCTATAACAAAATCCAAAACTCTTGAACCTCTTGTTCCCTCTGTTACATGTTGCCTAAGACATTTGTCTCTCAAGAATTCTAGAAATTCCATTCCCCTATTGCTACATGCATCTTCCTCTCTCCAATTTATACTACTGTAGTTAAAAGCTCCCATAACAATCATTCTTCTTGCACTTGCCAAACTTAGCTGTCTAAACATCTTCTGGTCCCCATCCTCTGTGCTCCTGGGTCTGTAGCAACACCGCACAAAATATCCTGTCTTGCCTACCTCTACCTCACACCATATGCTCTCAAAATCATTTGTCTCACTTCCTTTCAAAGCCTCCACTCTTAGAGGACATAGGTCATCACTTATCATAAGCAGTACCCCACCACCACACTTTCCCCTCCTATCCTGACGAAAAATGCTATACCCAGCAACTTTTGTTTCTGTTATTATATCCCCTTCTGTCAACCACGTCTCAGTGATCCCAGTAATTTTTGGCTAGTCTGATTCTATCTGTGCCACCAATTCCTCTCCCTTATCCGGATACTCCTGGAATTAGTATAAAGCATATAAATGCCATTGTTTCTATACCCAGCATTATCCCTTCTAGACTCCACTGGGGCTCAGTGTTACCTGACATCGTCTCCCTTCTCCCAAGTATCCATTCACACAAGAGGCCACCCCTGCTATTATCCTCCCTGGGACACACTGACTCGTTCAGAACAGCAATCTCTCTCCAGATTCCTACGTCCCTCCTCATTCAAATGTAAGCGTGTCACCTTTATCATCACTAACTCCTTTTACATTACTCTTTCCTCCATTTCTAAGCTTCTTCAATAACCTCCAAAATATTTTGCTACCTTCTTGATATTTATTTTCTATGTTCTTGCTAAAGTTCGTCCATGACTTTTGTTTAGCTTGTTTTACACAGTGTTTAGCTTTCTTACATTTGTCTCTGTATTCTCTAAGAGCACAAGCTGACTTATTTACCAGGAACTTTTGATATGCTTTCTTCTTTTCCTTCACTGCTTCTTTAACTTCCTGTGTCCACCATGGAGTTCTGAGTTTTCTATCCTTCCAGACAACCTCACCACATGCCTCTCTGGCTGAATCAATCAAGGTTTTCTTCAGGGCTTCCCACTGAATCTCTGAAGTTTAGTTACTGTTCTCAAACTCTTTCATTTTTTCTTCAATAATCTTTGTGTATTTTAGTCTACAGTTGACATCTGAGAGCTGCTCAACTTTCATTCGCGTTAAAACTTTCTTACATTTTTTTCTTTTCAAAACGAAATTCAATTTTATCCTGCTCAAGACTAAATAATGATCACTTCCAATTTCAAATCCTCTGTACACTCTGGTGTCCTGCACCAGGGAGAAAACGTCACTATCAACAATAACATAGTCAATGAGACTTTTCTTATTTCTTGCCTCTTCTCTCCATGTGAATTTGTGCAAATTTTTATGTTATAATGGTGTTAGTAATAACCAGTCCATGTCCTGAGCAGAAATCCAACAAATATTTGCCATTATTATTAGCTTTGTTCTTCTCTTCAAATTTTCCCAATATATTTTTGTATGTCTGAATCATTTCCTACTCTGCTATTTAGATCCCCAACAAGGTCCAGCTTTTCCTTTTTCATTGTGTCAGATGCTTTCTCTAAAGCATTAAAAAATTCCTCCATTTCTACTTTAGTAGAATCGTCTGTGGGACCATAGGCACAAATAAGTCTTATTGTCCAGTTCCCCATTCTGATATTTGCCCACATCACTCTACTTGAGACTTCCTGCCATTCAAGAAGATTAGCCTAGTATTTAGTGTTGAATACTATGGCTACTCCTTCTCTTCCTTGATTGTCATTGCCTGAAAATTACATTTTGTATTTATTGTTCAGAAAGATCTCACCAGTTTTTGTCTTTTTTGTTTCCGTCACCCCTATTATTAGAAATATATACACGTTAGCACAAGAACAATGTTTAATTTGCAAAATATTTCGGTCTGAATATTACAGAACATCTTCAGTGGCTACATAGGAATAGTTTTCAAAAAACAAAGTGGAATACGAACAATTGATCATTCATACATAGAACGAGCCGCGTGATGTCATATCGCTAAGTATTAGAAGAGTAAACATTTTAAAACATAATTAAAGATATTAATTCAGAAATTCATATAATGATCTTAAATAACATTAGACTGATAAAAAAAAATTTTAAAAAAATTTAATGTGTTATCCTGATTAAACTTTCCCAAATTTTTGATATAGATATACAGTCATTCCGATTCGAGTTAGAACATTGAAGTAAGGCCTCTACACTTTCTTTAAATAAACAGTCAAATTTGTAGTGACATCTATGTAGGAGGAGAGTCTTGGACCAAAGGATGTTGTGGTTTGTTTCTAAACCATGCTAAGCTAATCCAGATTTCTCAGGTTTGTTGTCTTGAATTGATGACTGATGCTCTTGAATTCTTTTTTCTATGGAATGTCCAGTTGTCCAAAGTAAGAAAGATTACAATTACAAGGAACTTGATACACACCAGGTAGAGACATGGTTGAGCGTTTATCTTTACATGAAGGAAAATGGTTGGATAATTTGTTAATAGGTGTATAAGTGGCTGTTAGATCATATTTCTTTAGAATTCTCGAAATTGGTTTTGAAATCCCGGAAATGTTAGGAATTGGAATCCGACGTATTGAATCTTGGTTGTTCTGTGTTGGTTTGTAAGAATCGAAAAGATGTTGCGTACTCTTTTCGGAGAAGCCATTTAGTTTCATGTGATGTTTGATAGTTGTAAGTTCCTTCTGTAATAAATGAGAAGTTGAACAGTTAGTTTTGGCTCGTTGGATTAAACATTTTGTGACTCCTGTTTTTTGACAAGGGTGATGAGCAGATTCTTTGAGAATATAACAACCTGTGAAAGTTGGTTTTCTGTAAGATAACCAACTTTCACAGGTTGTTATTGTTGTTAGAATACCAACTTTTGTTGTAAGAATACCAGAAGGTGAACGGATGAGAAGGACGTCTAAAAAGGATAACTTGTCGTCTTTTTCAATTTCCATGGTAAACTTTATACGAGGATGTAAGGAATTGATACTGCTTAAAAAGTAGGGTACGAAGTCTCTGTTGTGAGGCCATACAGCAAAGATGTCGTCTATATGTTTAACCCAAAAGGATGGGTGAGGGAATATAGATGAGAACAGGACTTCTTGTAGATGTCCTAAATAAAAGTTTGCAAGAGCAGGAGAGAGTGGACTTCCCATAAATGTTCTAAATAAAAGTTTACAAGCAGGAGAGAGTGGACTTACCATAGGGTGTTCCTTCCACTTGGTTGTAAAATTTATTTTGACATACGAAATATCCAGAGTGCATTATGAATTCAAATAGTTTTATAATATCTTGTGGGAAGATGTCAGCTAGTAATCCCAAAGTCTCTTTGAGAGGTACATCCGTATATAAAGATTCTTTATATACGAATATAAAGGACTTTCGACTATCAAACAGCACATGAAACTAAATGGCTTCTCCGAAAAGAGTAGGCAACATCTTTTCAATTCTTACAAACCAACACAGAACAACCAAGATTCAATACGTCGAGTTCCAATTCCTTACATTTCCGGGATTTCAGAACCAATTTCGAGAATTCTAAAGAAATATGATCTAACAGCCACTTATACACCTATTAACAAATTATCCAACCGTTTTCCTTCATCTAAAGATAAACGCTCAACCATGTCTCTACCTGGTGTGTATCAAGTTCCTTGTAATTGTAATCTTTCTTACTTTGGACAAACTGGACATTCCATAGAGAAAAGAATTCAAGAGCATCAGTCATCAATTCAACACAACAAACCTGAGAAATCTGGATTAGCTCAGCATGGTTTAGAAACAAACCACAACATCCATTGGTCCAAGGCTCTCCTCCTACACAGATGTCACTACAAATTTGAAGTTTATTTAAAGAAAGTGTAGAGGCCTTACTTCAACGTTCTAACTTGAATCGTAATGACTGTATGTCTATATCAAAAATTTGGGAAAGTTTAATCATGATAACACATTAAATTTTTTTTTATCAGTCTAATGTTATTTAATATGATATGAATTTCTGAATTAATATCTTTAATTATGTTTTACTCTTAAATAATCAATTGTTCGTATTCCACTTTGTTTTTTAAAAGCTATTCCTATGTAGCCACTGAAGATGGTCTGTATTTGTTGTTGATAGTACCGATCTTTAACTCTGGTGATGTTGAGTTGGGGTGTTTTTTTCAGATTTGTTCCAGTAGCTGACTTTTTGCTGTTCACCCTGGTTCATTGCTGAAAACAACGGGGGGCCTTGTTTAACCGGGCGACGCCCCAGCCAGCATGAAATTTTGTCATGTTGTACCATCATTTTATAATTTGGTTTAAGCCAATAAGAATTACAATTTGGTCGGCTAAATTCCAAATTGCCAGTCCATCCTCATTCGTTCAGTATCCAGGTAGATACCCATCAGGGTGCACCACGAGAAGGTGAGGATTGGACATTAGGTCAGAAGCGCTGGTCGATTCTCCACATTCCTTTAAAGGTGATGTCGAGGTCTCCTCTCAGTTATACAGCTTTGACCCTTATGCACCCCACGTTTGTTTCAGCAATACAATTATCTTTTGAGTTGTATTTTCAATCTTTGTCACATGGCCACTGAACTTCAACTTCCTTTCTATTAACACTCCAAGATCCCTAGACTCATCAGTTTCTTCTAGCCTAATCCCACCAATATAATATGACATTGGATATCTAATAATGCCAAAGTGAATGATTTCACATTTACTGACATTAAACTGACACCCGTTTTCCCATGCCCACAATTCCAGCCTATTCAAATCATTCTGCAAAGACTGCATATCAGCAGCATTCCTGATTACCCTACCTATCTTTGCATCATCAGCAAATAGCTGTAAGTCACTTGTGAAATCTTTCCCAATATCATTAATGTACAGATTCAATAACAGTGGACCAAGCACTGATCCTTGTGGTACACCACTTGTTTTTTTTTTTTTTTTTTTAAATCTTTGTACTGATTGTGGACAGTACTACCCTTACATCACGGTCAGATATCTCGTCCAGACTTGATATAGGCTTAAGCCTTTACAAGCGTTTTACTCTATGCCTGTTCTAGTTATCATTAGTTATTCTATGGTGGCAATGCCATGCCACCAGTGTGCCCTGTAGGGGTCTTCAAGGAAAGAACTTTTATATCTGTCTGCATATGCCCCAGCTGTTTTAAGTCCTTATAACTATCTGCACTCTATATGCCATGTAAGGAGATGGTGGCTCTGGTAAACCTCGGAGTTGCCCCATGCTCCTCCCATATCTTACTAACTAGATCTTGGTTATTCTTATAATAGTTTACCTTATTATTATGGCTATATGCTAGTGGGCACCCTGTTCCCACCACGAGGGCATCGACTACCCACATCTCACCATCTCTTTTAAGCAAACCTGCGGAGGTCCTATAATATGGTTCCTCCACAGTCTCCCAACCTTTGTTCTTAAAGCAGTTGTTCAGAATGGAGACCACAGCATCATGTCCCTGCACACGGACCACATGGGTGCGGAAGCAACACTGGACTATATGAGAAAATGTCTCACTGTGGTGGCAGCCAGCCCTACAGTTTGAATCATCTCTATCCCATCGAGCTTTGCAGGCTCAAGTATTGAGGGCATTGATCCTCGTTCTGATAAGATCAATATACTCAATCCCAGGGAGGAGTCTGGACCCAATCATGCCGCGAAGGCACCAGATATGACTCTTTTAAAGAGCACCATCTACAGAACAGTGCAGCAGAGATTCCCATCTCTTGTGTTCTGTGGAGGCTGACTCAATTAAGGTACCTTGATAATGGGAGCAGCCCGAAGTCTTCTTGTATTAATGGGTTATAGAAAGTCTCTCTGCAGATAGGAGAAGACGATTGTTCTAATTTCGCGATTCTGGACAGCTGCAGGCGTGGAATCAGCCATCTAAGTGATGGAACCCTGAGCCCACCTTCCTTCACCCTCTAGTGGAAATATGCAGTAGAGGTGTCAGGTGGCAGTCAGAGCCATGATCTCATGACTGAACGGATAGCCCTGTCCATTTAGGACAGTACCAAGATATATGTCTTACCATGCACTAACTTGTGGTAAAAGCAAGGTAGGAGATAGTGGGAAAGGAGAAACACTCTTTGATGGGGCTTGAGAGGAGCTTTCCTCAAAGAAGCGATCCCAGCTTCTAGGATAGAAGGGACAGAAGACCTTCCCTTTGGGGTGAACATGATAACGAGGTAACTCCACTCTTCCAGGATGGTCAAAGCATGCAACAGCATCCAGTGCAGGGAAAACTCTATAGTCTCGACCTTAAGCTTCTTGTCATGACCACAGGAGACAGGATCTAAACAGCAGGACTTCTTTACTTTAATAGAAAGTCCTCGAATAGAGAAAAGGTCAACTGCCCAATCAAGTAGTTTCTGCAGTCTAAGTGGACGAGAATAAGATCGTCTGCAAAGGCCATAGCATTAAAGGAAGCAGTGCCTAGAGAATAGAATATATATGGCTAGGAAGAGAGTGAAGATACTGATTTATGGGTGCAGTTAAAGTAAAGGGGAGATAGAGGATCACCCTGGTGAACATCCTGCACTGCGGGAATAGAAGTCACAATGGACCCTGTACTGATAGTGAAGGGGCAACCCAGGTATAGCTCCATAACATAGGAAAGAAAGGGTTGTGGACATCCAGCAATAGACAGTGCTCGAAGGAGAGCAGGAAGGGAGATGCTATGAAAGGCCTTTTTAAGATCCAGCGATGCCATATATATATATATAGAGGCTTAAGGTGGTGTCGGTAATCAGAGAGAAGAGAAGAAAGAAGATATATATTCTCGGCACAGCCATCCAAAGGGACAAAAACTGTCTGTCTATAATCATGCTGTATATGTTTCTGAAGTTGTTTAACTAAGATTTTATGATAGGGTCTAAGTATCACAGGAGAGATGGTAATAGGTCTAAAATCTGATGCACAGTTTGAAGTTTCTTTCTTCAGAATGAAGATAGTTCTTGATGCACGTAGGTATGGTGATATTGCTTTACTGGAAAGGAGAATGTCCAATGAGTCTTTCAACGGCACCTTCTGAAGCCTAGCTGCAGGAAAGCAATCAGGTCCAGAGGTGGAGAATTTGGATGGAAGAGCTGCTTTGATCTCCTGGATGGAGACAGGCTGGTATATTTGAAAAGCAGAAATGGACCTCAATATCATAGGCTGGTCATCACTAGGGAAGTGTGGAGGTGGTGCAGAAAAGACTGTACTCCAGAATTTAACAAAATCATCATTTAAGTCTGCTAGAGATGGAGGGGAAGTCATATTGCATATTGCCCTCTATTTATAGAGGGCCTGCATGGCTGCATAGGCCCTCTTCCTCTGCTTCCTGTTTGAAAAAGTCATTGTAGAATGTAGAATGAGACATAGGCTGATGTTGACGAGTCATCAAGTGTTCGGAGAATTCAAAATGGACGTAGTCATTTAACTGATCTGTGACATCCATTCCCAGAAGGTAAATCTGGGAATGGATCAGTGACTGCAAAGTAGAGATTCACTGTCAACCCATTTCTGAATGTGGGCTTTAACCAATTTTTCCAAAATCTTCACCACAACTCCTGAGATACTAATAGGTTGATAGTTGGATACATCAGTCTTTGCATCACCCTTGTGCAATGGAATTACCATACATTCCTGCAGAATCTTCCCTGTTCTGAGACTCATATTAAACATCCTGGTCAAAGGAATGGCCAGTTCAGCTGAACACTCTTTCAGAACACATGCTGACATTCCATCAGTCCCTATTGCTGAATTCTTATTCAATTTGTACAACAGCTCTAATACCTTGGCATCACACACCTACATTTCTTCATCTAGTGAAGAGGTAACAGGGGGCTCAAAGAGCCTTTTTTCAGCATCATGAGAGAGTGGCCTTTTTTAGATTACTCGTGTTTTTGGAATCCTGAGGATATTCAACTAATGCAATCTCAATAGAGCTCAAAACCTTTCTTGGTAGTAACCCAGGCTATAATGTTTTTGCATTATAGGAAAATAAAGCAATTAAAGTGAAGTCAACAGCCTCTATAAACAAGTAGACTAGTGAAGTTACCTCATGCTTATACTTAAGCTTAAGTATAGGATTGATAGAAGAATATTATTATTATTATTTTCTTAAGATCCCCATGGAGTCAAACACTTATCTAGGAGGTCATACACACATCTCATCATACCACGCCTTAAACACACACAGATTTGCTGCAGACACCACCTTCCAGCAAGGCATTCCAATCTTTCAAAACTCTGCATGCCAAAAAACCTGCTTCTCGCTCCTGGAGAGAGCAATGCACAGTCAGACTGATGTTAATACCTTACAAGAGGACTTGAATAGATTGCACGAGTGGGCAAGTAAGTGGAACTATCAGTTCAATGTTGCCAAGTGTAAGGTTTTGAGATTTGGTAAGCAACGATGGGATGCAAAGTATACACTTGGTGAGGAAACTTTAACAGAAGTATAGGATTTGAGAGATCTATGAGTGATGGTGGACAAATACCTGAAATTCTGGGGTCACATTGCATAAGTTGTGAAGACATCACATCAGATAATGGCAATGATGCGGAGAATCTGACAAGCAGAAATAGAGAGGTTAAGATTCCTTTGTATAAGGCCTTGATCAGACCTCATATGGATTATTGTGCACAGATTTAGTCACCAGGTTTTCATGGTGACGAGGATATGTTGCAGAGCCTCATGAATAAGAGGAAGAGTGGGTATATGATTGAGACATATAAGCTGGTCAGGGGTTGTTATCAGGTAGACATGGAAGAGATTTTTCATTGAATGGGAGCAGAGAGTAGAACAAGAAGCCATTGCTGGAAACTGTATAAGGAGGGTGTGAGCAAAGGAGTGAGAAGCAAGTTCTTTGCATGGAGGGTGGTTAGTGAGTGGAATGCATTGCCTGAGTGTGTTGTGGATGTGGACACATTGAATCAGTTTATGACACGGTTGGATGAGCATTTTATGCAATAGTAAGTACCTCCCACGATGAGTCTCTGATTCCATGGAGGTCAAATGTTGATAATAATAATAATTATATAATGCAACAAGAATCTCCTTACTTCTACAAGTCAGTCTCCTCCACATCATTCCTAGAATTCATTGTGTTTTCCTCATAATTTTGGCAATGTGTCCTCTAAATTTTAGATCCTTATCCACCATCACACCAAGATCTCTTATTTTCTCTACCTCCAACGATATATACCCACCAAGCACAAATTCTACATTCCATCTTTGTTTCCTAAATTTTAAAACCTTACATTTTGCAACATTGAACTAGAGTGAATGGGAATTGAACTTCAATGCCCATTCACTCATTCTATTCACGTCTTCTTTAAAGCCACAACATCTTCTCTACTCTTCGTAGTTTGCCCCAACTTTGTGTCATCTGCAAACAACTGATTATCCATAATAAATTTAGTTTAATCCTTTATCCAAGTGTAAGCAAACAAAGTTTGCTTACACTTGGATAAAGTTTGCACCTGAAAATATCTTCAGGACTGAGGTAAGGTAGTGCAACACCAGGAAACTCCGAGCAAAGGTGGACCAAGCTCTCATCACTCCTTGTCTCAGTATCTCCCATAATACAAAGTCACATCTCCTTGCAGACATGTATACTGCTATGTATTAAAGGAAGGGCCACTTCCCAGACCGGTTTCAACTTTTATTGAGGTGTATTTAAGTAAAGGCCTCTCTAAAAATTAGACAATCCCGAAAGATTGCCCAACTCAGCTTTGTTCCACTCAGTGACAGACTCACCCCATCACCAAAAAGAACTTTTCAGCGTTGGCTCTACCCAATGGCAGGCTCGCCCCACCACCAGACAGAGCCATAATCTCAGCGGTGGCTCTACTCAGAGACAGGCAAAAACCTACCCCAAGCAGAGCCTCTCATATATATTTAGCATTGCGTGGGAGGCAGATCCAAACGTGGAGATACTAAGGCAGAAGCAATAGGAGAGGTCATAATTATCTATAGGAGTTGCCAACAGGTGTACCACCTTATTATTAAATTACTCTGGATTTAAAGAAAGATGTTGGAAGTTTATTTTTCACTTGGTTAGACTTTAATAAATTTAGTTTATCCTTTATCCAAGTGTAAGCAAACAAAGTTTGCGCCTGAAAATATCTTCAGGACTGAGGTAAGGTAGTGCAACACCAGGTAACTCCATTGCTCTACCTTACCTCAGTCCTGAAGAGGTTGAAACCGGTCTGGGTAGTGGCCCTTCCCTTAATGTATAGCAGTATACACATCCGCAAGGAGATATGCTTTGCATTATGGGAGATACTGAGACAAAGAGTGATGAGAGCTTGGTCCACCTTTGCTCAGAGTTTCCTGGTGTTGCACTACCTTACCTTAGTCCTGAAGATATTTTCAGGCGCAAACTTTGTTTGCTTACACTTGGATAAAGGATTAAACTAAATTAATTATAGTCTAACCAAGTGAAAAATAAACTTCCAACTGAATATCCCCCATCCAAATCTTATCATTAATATACATAAACAGCAATGACCCTAAAACAGACCCCTGAGCGGCACACCACTTTTGACTTTCCTCTTCTGGGATATTGCTCCCCCATACACAACTTGCTGATACCTATCAGATAGTCATTCTCCAATCCAATATACTAATCTAATATCCAACCCCATCCGCTCTAGTTTGACTATCAACTTATCATGCAGTTAGCTGTCTTTATAATACATTTAGTATATAAAAATATACTTGATAAAAAATATATATAAAAGATCATCTTGCCATTGTCTTCTTGATATTCCTCTACTTCTCTTTCCCTTTTATCCTTTTCTTCACTTTCTATGATCATCCGTTATCTTGCATTTTTTTTATATATTTTTTCTATTCCTCTTTCCATCTTTGGATGCAATCATTTATTGGCTGTATTTTATAATTTTCTCTGATTTGTGAGTTCCTAATTTTGTTTAATATTGTTCCACCATCAATTTTTCTTAATGGTTTCATCGATTTGTCTAATTTTGTAGGTGCTGCATAATGTTAGTACTTGTCTGATTACTCCTTTGTGGATTTTATTTTAGTTTCTTTGCTTATGTTCTTATTACTAAATCACTTAAGGAATTGACAACATAGATACGAATATAAATTAAATTACACTTTAATAAATATTTCCGATATTTCGGCAACATCACGTGCCATCTTCAAAAGGAACTTACAAAAAGGCACGTGCACATAGGCACTACAACACAGTAACTGAGAATGAAGTGATGAAGCTATTGTTCTCCTAAAAGTCCTGATGGTGCCCCCTAGCGGGCTAAATAGGTGTTCTTGACTGTTGGGCTGAAGGTCTGCTGATGTAAGCCTCCCAAATTTGGGGCAGTCTCATACAACTAAATTTGTTGAGGTTTGGAGAGTTTCTTAGGGCTGAGACTGATTCCATAAATAATCTTTCAAATTTGTATTTGCTATGGTGTATTACTGTAGCTTTCTTCCACTGTATTCTGTGGCATGCATCCAGAGCATGGTCTGCAAGACCAGAATGGCTGTACTTGTGAAAACAGATGTAGTCCTTGTGTTCCGAAATTCTGATATTCGCTGTCCTGCCTGTTTGGCCAAAATAAGACAGTTTACAGTTGCAAGGGACCTGGTATACATCAGATAGGTCTAGGCGAAGTGGTTGGTCTTTAGTGGAGCGGATAAGGGATGTCAATTTTCTGTATGGTCTGTAACATGAGGTCAAGTCATGTTTTTTTAAGATTTTGGTAATTTTTTCCGAGGTGCCTCGGATGGACAAACCACAACCCCTCCCCCACAAAGATTTAGAGTAATCCTTATTGTGGAGGAGGGGAGGGGGTTGTGATTTGTAGGTTTCAATATTTTTTGGATTTTTTTGGGGGGGAGGGGGGATAGCCATTGGCTGAGAAAGTGTTGAGGATGTGATTTAGTTCAGTGTTTAGGGCCATGTCGTTAGAACAGATTAGTTTAGGCTTGTTGTATAATGTTTTACCACTCCATATTGTTGTGTGTGTGTGTGTGTGTGTGTGTGTGTGTGTGTGTGTGTGTGTGTGTGTGTGTGTGTGTGTGTGTGTGTGTGTGTGTGTGTGTGTGTGTGTGTGTGTGTGTGTGTGTGTGTGTGTCTGTGTGTGTGTGTGTGTGTGTGTGTGTGTGTGTGTGTGTGTGTGTGTGTGTGTGTGTGTGTGTGTGTGTGTGTGTGTGTGTGTGTGTGTGTGTGTGTGTGTGTGTCTGTTGGGGGAGGATTGTTGGTGAATGTACCTTCCTGTATGGGTGGGTTTTCTATAAACTGAGAAAACCAAGGTTCCATCAGGCTGGCGGGTGACTAGTGTGTCTAGGAAAGTAAGGCTGTTGTTTTCCTCTTTTTCCAGGGTGAACTTGATTTAACTTATAAACCCGTTCTAAGAGAATTATGTTCTTATTCTTCCAGATGAGCTGTTGAGACATCCTAATAGCTTTTATTACTTGTTATTGTACTTCATTTTGTGTATTGCCATAGTTTGTTTCTATTCCTAAATATTTATGTTTCTATTGCCATAGTTTGTTTCTATTCCTAAATTGAAAATCCAACTATGTTCAATTATTTTTCCTTTTGATGTCTAATTTACACCTTATGGGTTCCTTGGCAACTATAATTGGATTGAGTGCATTTAGTAATCTTTGTAGATCATCTTCATTTTCTGCTAGTAAGATTATATCATCAGCATGTCCAATTTTTAATTTTTTTGCCATCCTGGTTGGCCGAGTGGTTAGTGTATCCGCTCTCCAGCCAAAAGGCTGCAGGTTCGAATCTTGCCGTGGGCTTGGATGTTTGTGATTATCTCTGAAAATACTAGTGGTACTGGTGGGCAGTAGATGGCGTCAGCATGGTTGTGGTTCATTGCAGTTAGTGGATTGTATGTGGTGGAGATAGAGAGTTGTAGACTAGATGCCCTCTCTCGATGAGTGCTTGGACTCCCGGAGGTGTCAAGTAATAGAAATAATAATGATAATAATTTTTCCATTTTGTTTACTTTGTTTATTTCATTTATCACTAAATTAAATATAAGGGGATCTTACTAAATCACCTTGTCTAATTCCGTTGTTATTTTAATTTCTTCAGTCTGTCTGTTAAAATTGTGAGTACATTACAATGGATTCTGGCAATGATGCAGAGGACATTGATGCATAGAACCAAGGAGATTATGGTTCATTTCTATAAGCCCTCAATCAGGCCAAATATGGACTACTGTGCACATATTATTATTATTATTATTATTACCCAAGATCCCATGGAGTCAACTTCCACTCATCTAGAAGGTCCTTATAACAAACACAAGCTCATCATATCGTACTTTAACCACACCCAAATTCTCTGCAGATACCACACTCTCATCCAAGGCATTCTATCATTCACAACATGAAAAAAACCTGCTTGTCACTCCCCTACTCACACCCTTCTTTTATAGCTTCCAAGCTGTATAAGGAGGATGGCCAGGGATGACCTCTAGTTCTTCTCTGATCTCCCACTATTTTCTGTAGAATCTCTCCAGCATTGATCTTATAACAACCCCTTAATAACTTGTAGGTCTCTATCATATCGTCCCTCTTTCTCCTGTCCACCAGACTCTACAAGTTACAGTCCTCTCTTGTCACACATTCCCAGAAGCCTTTGTGTTGTCTTCACAATTTTGGCTATGTGTCCCCTAAATTTCAGATCCTTATCCATTATCACCCACAGATCTCTTATTTCCTCCACCTCCGACAATATATCCCCACCAAGCATAAATTCTGCATCCCATTTTTGTTTTCCAAATTTTAAAGCCTTACATTTTGGAACATTGAACTCACATCCCCATTCTTGTGCCCAATCAATCAATTTATTCAAGTCTTCTTGTAAGGCTACAACATCTTCACTACTCTTCATGGTTCGTCCCAACTTTGCATCATCTGCAAACAACTGAATGTCTCCATGAGGCGGTACGGAAGAAGACAGAGAGAGGAAAAATAGTATGCGTGTTGCCTACCTATGATAATGAGGAGCTGAGCAGAAGAGCAGCAATATTGAATGACATAATAGCTAGAATGTGTGACAAGAGAGGACTGGTATATGTGGATGCTTGGAGTGCTTTTGAGGAAAGAGAGGAATTGTATGCGAGAGACTGCTTACATTTGAATGAGGAAGGACGTAGGCATCTGGAGAGATTGCTGTTCTGAACGAGTCGGTGTGTGTCCCAGGGAGGATGATAGCAATGGTGGCCTCTTGTGGGAATGGATACTTGGGAGAAGGGGAGACGATGTCAGTTAACACTGAGCCCAGTGGAGTCTAGAAGGGATAATGCTGGGTATAGAAACAGTGGCATTTATATGCTTTATACTAATGACAGGAGTATCCAGAATAAGGGAGAGGAATTGGTGGCACAGATAGCATCAGCCTGGCCAAACGTTATTAGGATCACTGAGACGTGGTTGACAGAAGGGGATATAATAACAGGAATAGAAGTCGCTGGGTACCGCATTTTTCGGCAGGATAGGAGGGGGAAAGCGCGGTAGTAGGGTACTGCTTATGATAAGTGACGACCTATGTCCTCTAAGAGTGGAGGCTTTGGAAGGAAGTGAGACAAATGATTTTGAGAGCATGTGATGTGAGGTAGAGGTAGGCAAGACAGGATATTTAGTGGGGTGCTGCTACAGACCCAGGAGCACAGAGGATGGGGACCAGGAGATGTTTAGACAATTAAGTTTGGCAAGTGCAAGAAGAATGATTGTTATGGGAGATTTTAACTACAGCAGTATAAATTGGAAAGAGGAAGATGCATGTAGCAATAGGGAAATGGAATTTCTAGAATTCTTGAGGGACAAATGTCTTAGGCAACATGTAACAAAGGAAACAAGAGGTTCAAGAGTTTTGGATTTGGTAATAGCATCAGAAGAGTTGATAATAACTGAGATGACATCTCTCCTACCAGTTGGAGAAAGTGAACATATAGTTTTGACTTGGAAAATGAATAGACATGCAGTAGTATCAAAGAGACAGGAACTTATGTGGAATTATAAAGCAGGTGATTATAATAGTCTTAGATGTCAACTTCGGGAAGTTTCATGGACGGAGGAATTGGAAGGCCGGGATATCATTAGTGCATGGGAAATTGTGAAAGAATATTTGTTAGCGGCAATGGTAAGTTGTATACTACGAGTGAAGAAGAGGACACAATTTGGAGTAAAGTGGATGACAAACAATATTAAACAGGAATTGCATGCGAAAAAGAGGCTATGGAAGAGATATAAGGAGACAGGTGAAGAGAGGATGCATGAAGAATATAAGACACAGGCCAGAAGAGTGACTAGTATGGTAAGAAAGGTAAAACTGGAATATGAGAGGAGATTGGCCCTAAGCTCCAAAGTAAATCCTAGGGAATTTTTTAGCTATGTGGCCAGTAGAAGAAGAAATGACTGTGGAAGAATGATATTGTGGGATAAAAATGGGAATAGAGTGACTAATGCAGTGGACACTTTATTGGAGTATTTCATCCTGGAGAGTCAGTTTTAATTCTAGAGGGATAGGGCAGATTTGAGGTTTAGAGGTACAGGAGGTGAGTGTGTTTCAGATACTGAGTACTCTTGATGTCATTAAAGCTTTGGGACTGGATGGTATTTCACCATGAGTTTTGAGAGAATGTGTTAGCGAACTAATGCCTTTAACCTGGCTTTTCAATGAAAGTCTGGCTGCAGGAAAGGTGCCAAGGGAATGGAAGAAAGTTAAGATAGTGCCATTGCATAAGGGTGGTAACAGACTGGAAGTGTCTAATTATAGGCCACTTTGTGTGTCATCAGTAGTTGTTAAGATCTTGGAGAAAGTAATGAGGGACCGTATACAGCATTGGAAAGATGAGGGTAATGTTATCTGTGAGAGTCAACATGGATTTGTGAAAGGGTGCTCTTGTTTTAGCAATATGCTGGCCTTTTATAATAAAGTTACAAGAACATTAGATGAGGGAAAGGCATATACTGCAATTTTCTTAGACTTAGCAAAGCCATTTGACAGGGTGCCACATGATAAACTGATATTTAATTTTCAGCACATGGGTCTGGATGTCAGATTGGTCAACTGGATTCAGGTTTGACTGTCTGATAGGTATCAGAGAGTTGTGTATGCTGGAGCAGTTTCAAGGAGGCAGAGGGTTACAAGTGGGGTCCCACAGGGCTTAGTACTAGGACCTATATTGTTTAACCTTTATATCAATGACATTGCCAGTGGATTGCAAGGGAATATTCAGTTGTTTTTGGATGATGCAAAGCTGGGAAGGATTATCAATAATTGTGCAGATGTGGTAGCCCTGCAAGAGGATTTGAATAAGCTAGATAGATGGGCAAATACATAGGGGGTGTCAAGTTTAATGCAGCAAAATGTTAGGTCTTGAGGTTTGGAAAACATTGATGGGATGCTGCATACTCTATGGAAGGAGTTATACTGGAGAAAGTAGGGGAGACAAGAGATCTGGGGTTGATGATTGATAGAAACCTGAAATTTAGGGGACATATTGCAAAGGTGGTGAAGGTAACACAGAGGATTGCTGCAATTATGAAAAGGACACTGAACTTAACTGTGGAAAGGATACAAAGACGGATGACAAAGATGGTTTCAGGACTGTACAAGGATAGTCATGAGGATCGGCTGAGGGAATGTGGACTGCAGAGTTTGGTGGATAGAAATAGGAGAGGTTATATGATTGATACTTTTAAACTGTTGAGAGTTGGTTACAGGGTTGATACTGTGGAGTTCTTTCGCTTGGTTGAACACCAGGAAGGAGCGATGACAAGAGGCCATCCCTGGAAGTTACAAAAGGAAACCTGTGAGCAAGAGGGTGAGGATTTATTTCTTTGCATGGAGGGTGGTGAGAGCGAGAAAGCTCAATGAGTTTAAGGAGTGGTATGATAGACTGTTTTTATTAGCAGTGGGACCTCCCCTTGATGAGTCTTGACAGACTCTATATTCTTAGGAAGGACCTCCCACGATCAGTCTTTTGAGTCCATGGAGGCCCGAATGATAATAATAATAATAATAAGTCTTCACCAATATCATTAATATTCAAGTTAAACAGCAATGGCTCTAAAACAGATTCCTGAGGCACACCACTAGTAACTCTCCTTTTCCTCGATATCGCTCTCCCATACACAACTTGTTGATACCTCTCAGATAGCCAGTCTCCAATCCAATGCACCAATCTAATATCCAACATTATCCACTCATGTTAAGTTGATAGTGAAACTGTCAACTTATCATGCGGATCTATCAAAAGCCTTTGCAAAATCTAAGTATATTACTGTGTATTCTTCTCCTCTGTCCATGGAAGCAGTCACCTTATTGTCATAAGTAAGTAGATTACTAAAACATGACCTCCCTTTAGCGAATCCATTGTTGCCAATCCAATTCTGGATCCTAGTTCTAACAAGCTTCTCCAACAACTTAACTACAACATCTGACACACAGATAGGCCTATCGTTTGATGCTCGTCACCTCCTTTATGAAGTGGCACAATCTTGCCCTCCTTCCACTCCTTAGGAACTTGACTGAGTACAAGACTCGTATTAAAACAATATGTCAAGGCCAGCGTGAACTCCCTGACACATTCCTTCAGAATACCTGGTGATATATTATCAAGTCCCGCAGCCTTAATTACATCTAGTTTGCTTAATTCCCCATACACCTCTTGCTCACAGTGAGTCTCTCATCCCCATCATCAACTGCTCTCAATCTCTCCATGAAGTCACATTCATAAGATCGAAAGACTATTAACTGCTCATTAAGTATTGTCACCACACCTTTTGCAACAGCTGTTTTTTACCATTTTCTCCACTCAATGTCATCCTTCTATGATCATTCATTCTTTTGCTAGCTACATGTCGAAAGAACTCCTTAGGATTCTTTTTGGCTTCGTTAGCTAATTGCTGTTCATACCTCTCTTTAGCTACCCTCAACAACCAAGTCACCCGCCTTGCCTGGTCTTTGTAGTTCTCGTGGAATTGATTATTTCCACTTCTCTTATGCTGCCTCCATAATGCCCTTTTTCTCTGTATCACATGCTTAATCTCTTTATTCGTCCATTTCACACCTACCTTATTTAACCTTCTCACCCTTGGTATATGCTTAGACATTGCATCTACTAGATAGTTTTTGAAAATCCCCCAAGCTGCATTGATCTCTTTTTTAGCTAACTCCTCATTCCATGCTACACCTACAAGCTGTCTCCTGAGCTCTTCATAATCACTCCCCTTGTAGTTCCACATATACCCTTTTCTTACAGAGGTCCTCACACTGCTGGCAACCACCCAGGTAATCACCACACCAATTGGTGGGAGATTTGACACTTCAGTTATGTCCAAACCCAAGACCCTCAATCCCCTCTGTTACATACTGTCTGAGGTAGTTATCCCTCAAAAACTCAAGAAACTCATTTTCTTTACTTCTAGTCACTATCTCATCATTCTAGTCTATATTGCCATAATTAAAATCGCCCATAATGATCACCCTTTTCTAATTTGCTTGGCTAATTTGATCATACATTTCATTATCACCACCATCCACATTACCTGGTCTATAACAACATCCAACCAAGTATTTGATTCAATTCACCTGTCTCTCACACCATACTCCCTCAAAACCACTGACACTATTTCCCTCATGCATTTCTATTTTGTATGGACATAACTCTTTCTCTATCATCAGTAGCACTCCCCCTCCTTTTTTATCCCTTCTATCCTCACGAAACACATCATACCCTCCCATCTCTATTCCCATCTCGATTCTTGTCATTCGTCCTCATCTAACTATGTCTCACTTATTCCAACAATTTTGGGGTGAACAGACTCAATTAGTGCAACTATTTCATCTGCCTTGTTTCTTTCTCACAATTCTAGCATTTGTATATAAACACAACAGCTCATTCCTAGATCTACAGCTAGTTCCACTGATAACATTCATTTGTTGTGATCTCTCCATGCTCGATGGGGCCATTTCCCTCTCTGCTTATTCATTTTAGAGTCCCTCTTCAATTCCAACTCTTTCCTCTTGATTCCAGGTCATCCTATTCCTTTCCTGCCTACTCATGCTCTCACATCCTCTTGGAACATCCACCTTTCTCATGCTGTGTACCCCTATCCACCTGGTACTCATGCCACTTACTTCCTCATTCATAACCACCTCTTCAATCTCTCCTGCTCTTCCACATCACTTCCCACTTGATCTGATTCATTCTCTATACTCACTTCTCTACCTTCCAGCAACAGTCTCTCCAAATGATTCACACCATAACCACTCAAATGCAGTCCATCACTCCCATACAGTTCACTTCATCCTTCACACTCATTCCACACATTAACAAATTGTACTCCCCCCCCCCTCTCTTCACACATTTCAGCCAACATATCATTCATAATCCTTGCTCTCTGCCTCATTTCACCACAGTCATACCTAGGCAACACGCTTACTACCCTTCCTGTCACACTATTCTCTTTTATCCGTCTAAGCAGCATCCTGATAGCCATTCTGACATGCCCTTTGTCCTCTGTCAAGTCATCCGTACCTATTAAAACCATCAACTTCTTCATTTGCTCCCTCTTCATATCCAATGCATCAATCACTCTACTCATTTTACTGCCTGGAAAATATACCTTGTCCATACCTTTAATAATGGAGTCGCCATACAACACCACTTGCTCATCTTTCATTAACTATTTCGTATCTACTTAATTTGTTTTAATCGTTTTCTACCAAATTTTCTTAATTCCACTCTGCATCCATTTTATCTCTTGCCTCATTCAACCCAATTCAACTTTTGAATCTCGCATCACATTCTTTCTATCATTCACTCTTTCTAATTTTTGAACTCTCGACTCTTGCTTCACACTTTCACTTTCACTTTCATTCCTCCTTTTGAGTTTCTGTACTTTCAGTCCACGTGTCCAACTTTTGCTTTCATTCATTGTTTCCGTTTTTCCCACTTTCGATCGTTTCGTCATGCTATTTCCGGTTTCTTTTGTTCTCTTAATTTTGTTTCTTTCCACCATGTTTGTCTCGCTTTCATTCTTTTTTACCATCCATTATGGTTTTCAAATCACTCGTTTTCTTTTTCAATGCTTTCTTAACAATTTTTTATTTTTCTTTCACACCATGCTTCTCTTTCTAACAAGCACTCATTCTTCCTGCGACATTCTCACTACTAACACTTTCTGTCATCAAATTCATCTTAGCACTCATCAAATCCTTGTTTAGCTCACACTTTGCACATACCCTCCTTCCATCAGCCCTAAATGTCCACAAACCATCTGTGTAATCAAAAGAATATATGTAGCACACCTCACACTTCACAAAACGACTGAAGTCTAAGTTAAAGTCATGCACTGACAAAGCTGCCGCCATCTTTCCTCTGCCAGTTACTACTCTAAGGGCCAAAAAACAACTAATTTGTAATCAAGTTTAAGCAAAATATCCCACACACTAATAATACTAGTAGTGCACAACTTTTATAGCAGCTCTTACTCAAACAATCACTCATATACAATTAATTATTTCAAGAATAACTTATCTGAATCCGGTGCACTTCTTACAGACTGCTGCTACTGTTGCCTCAGGAAGGATGAAAAGATATTGGAAAGGATCCAGAGGTGATTTACTAAAGTAATTTCTGGTCTCTAGAATGTTGAATATGAAGAAAGGTCAGGAAGATGCAATTTGCAGTCTAGTAGATAAGAAGGGGAGGTTGATATGATTGAGACATATGAGTTGATAAATGGGTTATTACCAGATTAACATTGAAGAAGTTCTTTAATAGAATGGAGAGACAGAAGAAGAATAAGAAATTATTCCTGGAACCTATATAAGGAAGGTGGTGTGCAGGGGAATGAGAAGGTGTTTTGCATGGCATGTGGTAGATGATTGGGATTCATTATCCCAGTGTGGTGAGTGTAGGGACATAAATGTATTTAAGACACAGTTTGATAAACTGTGTGTATTTGAGACAGAGGCACCTCCAACAATGAGTCAGCCATGGAGGTCTGATGATAATAAAAATTATCTTTAAATTAGAAGACCATGGAGCATTATTTGATTTAATTTTTAGTATATTTGCACATTAATCTGTGATTAAATTAGCTTTTTTTTTTGTTTCATTATTCACATATATTATGGTTATATTCTGATGTTTTTATGAAAATCTTAAAGTCATTACGTTATTGGATTTTTCATAAAATTTATTATTATTATTATTACTTTGTAATAATTTATTTCGTTGTAAAATTTCAGGGAATGGTTTTTCTTGCTATCTGATGAGGCATTTAATCCTATGTATAGTCTGTTTGAATATACTGGTGTTAGAAACTATACTTTAAAAATCAACTCTGCATCATCTATTAATCCAGATCATCTTATGTATTTTCATTTTATTGGACGATTCATTGCAATGGTATGATTAAACTATTTTGCTACATTACTGTTTTTGTTTCATAAACCTTTACATATTTCTTTGCATTACATAATATGCATGTAATGGTATGCTACACACTTTTTATTATGATATTTTGTTATTACTGACATTGCTTTTCTTTTCTCTAGGCACTCTTCCATGGAATGTTAATTTCCTATAGCTTTACCTTGCCTTTCTATAAACAGATACTTGGGAAAAAACTAACCATACATGATGTTAAGTATATCGATTCTGAAGTGTATAAATCTATGATATGGATAAAGTATATATGCTTTTTTCTATTTTTTAGAATTTTTAAATTAACCACACACCTATCCGAGTTTCTCAAAAAAAAAAAAAAAATGTCACCTGTTTAATTGTGCATTCAGTTTTTATTTTAAATTAGAATATTTAAAATAGAAGTAGGTTGTGGCAATCCATCTATGCAAAGAGATTGAATATATTTTAATTTAGGTTATATTTATTTTATGAGATAAATTTATCTGAACTGCAGTGTTTGAAGTTTTATTTTTATACAATTTTATAAAAGTATTATAGCTAATGGCACCAAAACATAAAGGCTAGTGCTGGCTATGTTGGTCATTGGTCAGAAAATTTCTATATGAGTAGTGTAAGATACAGTGTGTATTATGCATTCATTATTGAAGGTAAAATGCTTGGGTGTGTGGAAGCAAGAATGATGAGATTGTATTTTAAATTTCATGTTACATAAGTAGAGCACCGAAAGTGTTTGGGTCAAATCTATGAACATGTGCAAGTCTCATAGAGAACATGGAGCGGAATATAGGAACAGGTGAAAATGGATGAAATGCGAGTATAAAGCAGAAGAAAAAGATTAAATGAAGGAAAGTAAGCAGATAATTTTGTATGATTATTCCATAATTGAGGTCTGTTGTTGAAAGTTTTTCCACTTGGTTATACTATAAATTAAAGATACCAAGACATTATATACTTGGTTTAATCCTTTATCCAAGTATAAGTAAACAAAGTTTGCACCTGAAGTATTTTCAGGACTCATTCCCAGTCCTGAAAATACTTCAGGCACAAACTTTGTTTGCTTACACTTGGATAAAGGATTAAACCAAGTGTATCATTTCTTGGTATCTTTAATTTATAGTATAACAAAGTGTAAAAATTTTCAATAACTAGCTATCTCTAATCCAGAGTATTATAATAATAAGGTGTGACACCTTTTGGCAACTCATATATGACTTCTGCATTACTTCAACCTTGGTATCACCTCTGGGTCTGGCTTCCAGTGAAGCGCTTTTGTGCGGAAGTGGTTGTGGCAAGGCTGTAGTCAATGAAGTTTTAACTGAGGCTTGGCTATTGCTGTTTCCGGGTCTGGCTCTCAT
This sequence comes from Typopeltis vanoorti, assembly GCF_054136105.1. Lineage (NCBI taxonomy): Eukaryota > Metazoa > Arthropoda > Arachnida > Uropygi > Thelyphonidae > Typopeltis > Typopeltis vanoorti. The sequence goes on from NC_143571.1 coordinate 7,493,237, forward strand.
GAATGCACTTTTGTGCTGAAGTGGTTGTGTCAATGCTATAGCCAATGAAGTCTTAACTGAGGCTCGGCTATTGCTGTTTCCAGGTCTGGCTCTCACGGATGTGCTTTTGCACAGAAGGGAAGGCTGTACTTTCCTTGGGATATGAGTGGCTCTGCTTGGGGATAGGGTTTTGCCTGTCTCTGAGTGGTGCCACCGCTGAGATTATGGCTCTGCTGGGTGGTGGTGGGGGGAGAGCCAATGCTGAGTTAAATGGTCACTCAGGTCGCTCATTGTTGTGTGATCTAAGTGATCGCATGAGTTTTTGGAGAGGTAACCCATACTTAAACAGGGAAAACCAGTTGGTAGCTTCATTCAGGGAAACAGAGTTTTTTCAGGGGAACATAAACCTCTCTTAAGATTTTTGCCTTGGGGAGCTTTTGAGCATCCAGGAATTTTGGATCTGTTTGGGTAGCTTGTATTAGCACTCCCTTGGCAGATGCTTTTCCCTGGAATATGAGCAGTTCTGCTTGGTGGTAGGGGAGCCTGTCACTGAGCAGAGCCAATGATGAGTTAAATGATCACTCAGGTCATTCATTGTTGGGTGATCTGAGGGATCTCACGAGTTTTTGGAGAAGTAACCCTCGCACATAAACAGGGAAGCTGGTCTGGGTAGTGACCCTTCCCATAATGCATAGCATTATACATGTCTGCAAGGAGATATGCTTTGCATTATGGGATACTAAGGCAAGTGATGGGAAATCACCACCTTTACCACGAGTTGCCCCAGTCCTGAAAATAATTCAGGCACAAACTTTGTTTGCTTACACTTGGATAAAGGATTAAACCAAGTATATAATTCTTGGTATCTTTAATTTATATAATTGAGGTCTGTTTGATTACAGCATGATGAAATCATGTTTTCTGGTGAAGAGATTAAAGATGATAGGGCACTGTTAGATTGCAAAGAGGTAAAGAGAAGGAGTTAATAGTTGTATAATTAATGTTGGCAAGTACAAATGAACCCCCAGGGTTCTGTTCTTGGGCTCCTGCTGTTTGCCTTTTTTTTTTTGCAAATGATATATCATGTGGACTGACTGGAAATCTTCAGTTATTTGCTGATGATGCAAAGTTGGGAAGAATTATAAATAGAACTGCTGATGCTAATTGCATTCAGGAATAGGGACTTTTTTTTACTTGGACAACAAAGTGGGGTTAATTTTAATATGCAAAATTACACTCAAGAAAATTAATAAGGGGTAGGAACTTTGGGGTGATGATGAATAAGAAGTTGAAGTTAGCAGGCTTATTGAAATGTTTGTAAAAATCTCAAAAGATCATGTAGATACTGCAGAACAGATTCACAGTTAGAGATGAAGAAGTCATTATCTCTGCTCATGATGCTTTGATATGACTGCTGTGCATGGATTTCATCATCTGAGTTTCTGGAATTGAAGAAATGTTGAAGAAGATCTTGAGACATGTGGCTAAGATTGTAACAATTCTGTGGAATGCTCTTCTAAAGGATAGCTTGATTATGTGTAGATTACAAAGTTTAGGTGTCAGGCATAACAGAAAAGATATGATAGAAACATATAAGATATTAAAGGAGCTTTATAGGATTGATGCAGAGAACATTTTTCAAAAGACAAGAAGGAGAAAACAAGATATTGCTTATGGAAATTCTGTAAGAGCGGGGCAGTAAGGACATTTTTTTTTGCTTGGAGATTGGCAAATGAATGAATTGCTAGAGTGAATGTTTTGTCAGTGAGGAGTATAACTTCTTTACTGGGTTCAATGGTTGTGGCTGTTTTGGAATTATGACGGACACAACAAAGGCTGTGAGGCTGTATTTACCTGTTAATTCATGTGTGTATATGTGTATTCTTCTGGCTGGTTCTTCTGTTTTCTAGATGAAAAACCTAATTTTCCACAACTATAAGACTAGTAAATTCATCCTCAGCTAAAAAAATTCTTATAAAGATTTCTCACATCCTGAACAGAATTCAAACCCAGAGCTTTTTAGTCAAAGGGCATTATTGATCAATTTGACCAATAATGTGCATATGTATTGGATAAAACATGGATCACTCAGGAGAATACTTAACTGAATTAACTCATATTCACACACAACTTTGTTTTAAAATCAGTGTTACTGAAAACAAAAAAAAAAAAAAAAAAGGGGGTAGTTCTAAAATTCTAGGCTATAATGGTGACTTTGCCTGTTATCACCAACTTCTTCTTCTTCATCTTCTTTCACTATGCCTTATCCCATGTTAAACGGGGTCGGCGCACCGATCTTTAACCTTCCTCTTCCAAGTTCTCCGGTCCAGGGCATCCTTCGGACTCCATCCTTTCTCCCTAAGATCCTCTGTCACCTTATCCCTCCACCTGAGCTTGGGCCTGCCTCCTTCCCTCCAACTCCATATACTCCACTTGTTTACCAACATACTCCTCACCCTTCCTCTCTACATGTCCGAACCACCCCAACCTACTTTCTTGTATCTTTTTGCCAATTGGTCCCACCTTAACCATCTCTCTGATGTAGTCATTCCTTATCCTGTCCTTCTTTGTCACACCACTCACCCATCTCAACATCCGCATCTCCGCTAACTTCATCTTCCTCTCCTGTGCCTTTGTTATAGGCCACGTTTCTGCACCATGAAGCATCGCCGGCCTCACCACCATCTTATACAGCTTTCCTTTCCTCTTGCAACTCACTCTCTTGTCACACAGGACCCCACTCATCTTCCTCCAGTTCATCCACCGCATGTTATTCGGTGCTGTATTTCCTCATCCAGGTCACCATTCCTCTCGACAACCGACCCAAGGTACTTGAATTTCTTCCCTGAAATTAGCCTTTTACCCTGCCGTCGTATGATCATATCCTCATCACTCCCTGTTGACATATATTTAGTCTTCTCCTGGTTAATTTTCATGCCTCTCTCCTCCAGTACCTTTCTCCACTCTTCCAGGGTATTTTCAAGCTTCTCTCGGGATGATTCGCATAGAACAATGTCATCGGCAAACAGCATGCTCCATGGTGCCTCCCTCTTGACATCCTCCACTAGTACATCCATGACCAGGTCAAAGAGGTAGGGACTCAGAACTGACCCTTGGTGTAGCCCTAGGACAATGGGGAACCTTTCTGTCATGCCAACACTAGACCTGACCTGAGTTTCTGTTCCCTCATAAATCTCCTTCACCAACCTCATGTACTTCTCCGACACCCCCCCCTTCTTCCTCATATACCACCATACCTCCTGCCTGGTCACGCTGCCGTATGCCTTTTCCAGGTCTATAAACACCATGTGCAGCTCCACTTGCATCTCTCTATATTTCTCCATCAATTGCCTTAATGCAAATATCGCATCTGTTGTCCCTCTTCCTAGTATAAATCCAAACTGCTCCCCACCAATTTTCGTTTCCTGCCGTATCCTTCCTTCAATTACTCTTTCCCATATCTTCAATGCGTGTGACATCAGCTTGATCCCTCTATAGTTGCACAGTCTTGAACATCTTCTCTTGTAGATTGGGACAAGAATACTTTTCCTCCATTCCTTTGGTATCTTTTCCTGTTGGGCTATTTTCCCCATCAGATCCCATAACATATCCGTGCCCTCACTGCCCAAACTTTTCCTCACTTCCCCAGGTATCTGGTCTGCCCTCACGGCCTTTCCATTCTTCATTTTTCTCAGTACCCAATCCACTTCCTCTCTACTTATGTCTTGCACCGGTCTCTCGTTTGCCTCTCCATCCTTACACCTCTCTCTCGGATTCTCCTCATTTAGTAGTTTACGGAAATATTCTTTCCATCTTCCTCTGATTTTTTCCTCCTCTTGTAATACTACTCCTGAGGCATCCTTTATCTGCTTGACTGATGTTAGGTCTTTCGAGGCCTTATCTCTGGCTTTCGCTTTTCTCAACAACTGAGCTTCATCACCGTTTCTCTCCAGTTCTTCATAAACCTCATCAACTGCCCTCGCTTTCACCACAGCTCTCTTTGCATTTTTCTTCGCTAATCTATATGCCTCCTTGTCGGCTCTAGTTCCAGTCATGTACCATTTTTTCTTTGCCTCTTTCTTTTCCTTGATCTCCAACTGCACCGCCTCTTTCCACCACCATGCCTCCTTATCCTCAGGTGGTCCCTTTCCTGATGTTATACCAAGCACCTCTTCTCCAATTTTTCTAATATTCTGACTATTAATGTCCCACCATTCTTCCACATCCTCTGGTAACTTAATTTCTTTCAATACCTTTTCTTGAAACTTATTCCTTGTGCCTTCCTCTTCCAATTTCCACCACTTTATTCTCCCCTTTTTATATCACAGTCTACCACAACCAACCTGTGCTGTGCCGCTACACTTTCTCCATTAATCTCTTTACAGTTTTTCATCTACTTCAGATGTTTCCTATGGCACATAATATAGTTAATCTGACTCATTCTATTCCCGTTTTATAGGTTATCAGATGCCCAACTCTCTTCTTGAACCACGTGTTAGCAATAGCCAGATAGAAGGCCACACGTATTCTATGATTCTTTTTACATTTCTTCATTTCTTTCACCACTACTCCAACCTCCATGTTCCCTTTCTTCTCCGCTTCGTTGCCTTCCTACATGCCCATTCAGATCTGCTCCGATGATCACTCTCTCACCATCAGGGATTCCCATTACTACTTGGTCAAGTTCTCTCCAGAATGTCTCTTTCTCCTCCAAATCACAACCTACTTATGGGGCATAGCCACACACTATAGTAGCCACACTTCCTCCCATCTCAAGCTTAATGCTCATAATCCGATCATTCTTCTGGCACACCTCGCAGACTCCACCCTTCAGCTCCTTATCGATGATCATTCCAACTCCGTTTCTTCCCTTCTCATTCACACCGCTATAAAACAGTTTATATCCCTCTGCCAGGCCAGCTCCTTTGCTTTATTGCCCTTCCACCTTATCTCCTGCATGCACAAGATCTTCAGCTTCCTTCTTCTCATCATGTTCACTATCTCCCTACTCTTCACATTCATCGTACCCACATTCAGTGACTCGATTCTTTCTGTTGGACTCGCTTCTTTAGCCGAGCCCATCCTTGGTTTAGTAGCCCTAGCCCACTTCTCACAGTCCTAGGGCGACAGAACTGCACGTCGCTTATGGGGTACGCTCTAGCCTTGGCCCTTTCTCTGTTATTCAACATTTCATCCTTGGTTTTGGCATGGTTTTTTTTTATGGCCAGATGCCCTTCCTGACGCCAACCCTCTCCATTTATCCAAGAATTTAACCGGCACCAAGAAGACTAATTTGCCCTCCCCAGTGGCTGGGTTTTTGCCTGTTATCACCATATGAGATATTATTATTAAATCCAACACTTGTGTCCTACATGTTGTGTAAGAATGTTATCCCTAAGTAGCTAAAGAAAGAATTCATTCTCCTTATTCACATGTGTGAATAAGGAGAGTGATAAGAAGGTAATATTATTTATATTAAGAAGAAGGTAATAATTCTTATAATAAGAAGGTAATAATTCTTATCACTGGTGAGTGATAAGAAGGTAATATTATTACCTTCTTATCACTCACCAGTATCATTGCATGAACATTACAGAATTGTCTTCCTGTAATGTTCATGCAATTACTGGCCTACAACTATGCTCTGCTAGAAATCTAAAATTCCCTCTCACCTTATCCTCACTTACAGATTCAACTTATAGGTTTGATTCTAGTCACCATCTAGAGATACTTTTCTAGATCTTTTTTTGTTGTTTGTCTATTCCAGTTAGTTAGTCTTTGGTGTAACTAAGCAAGGTTTTCTTCTCCATAAAAATGTCCAATTTTTTAACTCTGAAATTCAATATAACTGACATGAGTACAGTGCATCAATACACACCAGTAAATGCCAGTTAGGGTTAGAAAACATTAGTATCTGTCTTGCATGCTGCAGAAGTAAATTAAACTGAAGTGCACTTTGATATTGCAGAAGTGCAATGGTTAATGTTGGAAACTGGACCCTGCAATTTATGGGACTAAATATTGGGACTAAAATAGTATTGCTTGCTCTATTTGGGGAATAAAAAGGCCTTAGTGGATTTTATATTATTATTATAGTAAACCTCCATGGGATCAACAGATTCATCATGGGAGATTTTACACAATGAGCAACATATTTTCCATATTGAAACTTAAAACTCAATTCATGCTGCTACCATTCACAATATATTCCAGCAATGCAATCTACTCATCCATCACTCTCCATGCAAAAATCTACTCCCCACTCTCCCCTTCATAACTCAGGTTAGCAGACATAATACTGGCCTCATAGCCTTAGTTGCTTTTGCCATAATTGAAAACAACAACAACAATAAAGATGTTAACTCCCCTCTTCACCACACCTTTACACAACTTCTGGGATAGCTTCATATTCTCCAGCTCTAACCTTCCATGCTATATATAATCCTTTCTGTATTAATCTGGTAAAATTCCCTCACAGATTTAATCATCTCTATCACATTTTATATATGTTTCTTTTTCACCTAAGTGTGCAAAGCACACACCTCCTTTAAGATGTACTCTCATTCCTGCATCCTGTGATGCAGGAATGAGACCCTAGCTGCTGTGCACCCCTAAAAGGAAAATGGAAAATTCTCTAAAAACCACTCAAAAAATAAGATAATTAGAATCCCAAGTGAGGAACAAAATATGATTAGCTCAGATTTCATGATCACTGAACTGAATATTGCCATAAAACCTATTAAAACCAAGAAAATCTGCAGGCCTTGATGATATCTGTAATGAACAAATTAAACATTTTGGACCCATGACTAAAGAGTAGTTATTAAACCTATACAAGACTTGCCTCAGAACCCTAAGGATACCAACTATCTGGAGACATGCTAAAGTGGTGGCCTTTCTGAAACCAGGGAAAACTCCATCTGAAGCAAAAAATTACAGACCTATATCACTACTCAACAACCTCTTTAAACTCTATGAACGATTTTTTTGAATAGACTATAACAACTAGTCGAATCCCCATCTTATTGCTGAGCAGGCTGTACGTCACAAATTCTCAACCTCACTCAATATATATGAGCAAAAACTAGCCACAGGAGCAGTCTTTGTAGACTGCAGCATATGATACCATAAACTATCTCACACTCAGAAATAAAATATATGAAATAACTAGAGACTATCACCTTGTCCTCCTGATCCAATCACCCTTGGAAAACAGATGCTTTTTTGTGGACCTGGGGGGTAGGAAGAGCTGCTGACATCCCCCAAAAAAACAGCCTTCCCCAGGGAAATGTGTTACCACCATTACTTTTCAACATCTACATCAATGATCTCCCCATCTTTCCAGGAACTAGAAATTTTATCTATGCTGATGACCTTGCCATAACTGCTCAATCAAAAACTTTCAAGTCCATTGAAACTACCCTATCACTTGCCTTAAATAGTCTAACCACATATTATAGCAGTAATTGATTAAAACCAAACCCCTAGAAAACCCAGACTAGCCTTTTCCACCTTAAGGAAGCCAACAGGTTTCTTGGAAAGGCTCTAATATAGAACATTCCTGGAACCCAATCTACCTCTGTGTGACTCTCGATCACACTCTTTCATATAACACACATAGAAAAAACAAAGGCAAAAGTTAATGCAAGAAACAGCATACTAAAAAAGCTTACTATCTCCTAATGGGATGCAGACCCTAGCACACTGAGATCTTCTATTTTGGCCCTTTGCTATTCTTCTGCTGAATATGCCTGCCCTGTATTGCCTAGATCCTGCCATGCTGAATAACTTGACCCAGCATTGAATGAAAGCTTCCACTTAATTACAGGATGCCTGAAACCAACAAGATATTGGGACATTAAGCCTGTATACTTTGGCTGGTATTGCATCCCTTTCAATTCGAAGATCTTCATTCTCATCTGATGAAAGAAGCAGACAAATGAATGATGAGCACCACCCACTATTTGGCCAGACTACAGTGCCCCCAAAGACTAAGATCCGATATAACTTCCTAGCAACCGATGAACCACCGAAAAACCCTCCAGAGACAAGACTTCAATGGCTTGCACTATACCCAGAATAATACTGGTATTCCAACAGCCGAACATCTTCCATGCAGTGCCCACTTGGACAAGAATACTTGGAAAAGTCTCAACAGACTATGAACAACAGGATGCTGCAAACAAAACCTCATTAAATGGGAGCACTGGCCCAGATAATTGTGAGCGTGGGACAACCCAGTCCATGGAACACCTTCTTTCTTGCCCCCTTCTTCAATCACCTTGCACAAAAGAGGACCTTATATCCTGCACAGAAAGAGCAGTTGATTGTGCAAGATTCTGGAGAAACATCTGACCATTCTTGTCATTTTACTGTATATAACTTATGCATAGTTTCTTTTTTCCTCATATTTTACTTATTATTCCCTGTATAATTTACCTACTAAATTTAAGCTGTTCTCATTTGTAATGTATCCTAATTTGTGGTAAATAATGTTGTACCAATTACTTGCTACTGTACCACTTGTGTTTGGATACAAAATAAATAAATAAATTAGCCTCTTTAAACAAGTAGCCTAGTTGTGAAGTTACTTCCCATGCAAACTTTGCTTACACTTGGAAAAAGGATTAAATAAGAATACAATTTCTTGGCAAGTTTAATTTAATTCTTTCAATGTCTTCCATAACATTCTGGACTCATGATATTGTCCTCTTCAGAGTTTCCATGTGAAAACTCCATTTTTCATCCATCCAAGATGGGTTGAGTCCCCTAATTAGGACTTCTAGCAATTAATGCAGCTAGCTTGCTACTCCTCTGTTGCATTTCCTAAGGGTGACTATTTTATGTCTGTAGATGTGCATCCATGGGGCCAGTTTGCCTGTTTTGAGGGATGAAAAACTTGAGGGTCCAGAAAAAACTCTCCCCCTCCATATAAGACTAAATAACTCACCTTTAATTAAAATGCCCTAATAAAGCTTCTTTGCATCAAAAATGGGATTCATACCTAGGTTTTTCCATCTAAACAGCTCTGTTGAGGCCAACTGAATTAAAGAGTGACCAAATTTAAGCACAGTATTCCAAATGTGATCTTAATGGTACTTTAAAACCTACTTTCCCAATTTGCTTAAAGTGATTACACTGTTTGATACTGGATACATGTATCATCAATTTCGTTAGCTAATAGTGTCACCTAAATTCTCGCTGCATGTAAATCACTGACTCAAAATTTTGTGTGTACCATAAATTATGCCAATATTTTTTGTTGAACTGTCACCATCTTGATGCCTTACTCATCAAAATGGAATAAGTATACATGTGCATAAAACTTTATATTGAGTACTATTTTACTACTTTATAACTACTTTATAACTACTATTTTAGATGAGATAACTATAGCCAATTTAGTTATTTATATATAGATATGCTATACTAGTGAAATCTATACTTTTTACAAAGTATTAATATTATAACCTTGTTTCTTCTTCTTGTCATTTTCTTACCGTCAACATTGGTGAAAGTCATTCTTCCATGACTATTTTTTTCTATTAATAAATTTTTTCAGCCACTTTACAAAAGAAAAAACACTAGTATGTTATTTATTTTACCTAGTTCTCTATTTTCTTTCTATGATTGCACTTTGCTCGGTGAGATTTATCACTACTTATTGTTTAATTGGGAGGGGGGAAATATATATATATATATATATATATATATATATATATATATATATATATATATATATATATATATATTTATTTTTCTCGGTGTTTAAGTCAGTTAATAATTATAAACATATATACAGAGGGTCCTCGAGTTATGTCGGAGATCCGTTCCTATGGCCCGACGCCAGACGATTTTCAATGCAAGTCGGAATTACCATAGCCTAAGTTACTTACCTAACCTAAAACACCCTAAAGTCATACGTGTATGTCAAGAAACAGAATAGGCCATAGGAAAATGAAAGGATGCGAACTTTATCCTTGATAATAGTCCCGACTGTGGTACAGCTTCAGTTCAACGCGCGGCTGATGTTCGTTGGCGTTTCTCCCTTTTTTCTTTTAATAATGTCTAATTTCACTTCTAATGTAATTACTTTCCTTTTCTTTGACACACTGCCATCGGAAGAGTCTGCCTTATGTTTGAGAGCCATATTGAAGGGTAAAAAGTCACAAAAAAACACAAACACAAAAGCGAGAGAGTGGATGTAAACAAAGCACGTGGTACCCAAAGAGTGTATGCTGGGACCAAGCGACGCCACCTCTCCCAAACAAATGGCACGTAACGGCGTATTCTTCTGCTGCGTTCACAAACAAGTTCACCTGCGACATTTGAATTTTACATTGTGCTGCTTCAAGTCGAAATTTATTTTTTTAATTGTTTATGGGATTACTGCCGTAAAGTCGAAACGACGCATGTCGAGGACGACGTAGGTTGAGGACCCCCTGTGTGTGTGTATATATATATATTATTGATGTAAAGAAATCAAATAGAACATCTGAATCAAATGGACAGTAACAAACTAGCAAAATTATATTTCACTTTTTTTTCTTTTCTTTTTTTTTTATATTGATCCCATACGCAAGAGGTCAAGAGATCTGTAAGCACATCGGTGATGTGTGTAGGGTGCAGATGAGGACTAAGATAGAAGTTTATTAATATTTAGTTTTGAAGAGCTGCAAGTTTTAAATGTTTGTAAATACTTCATGAGGAAGGCTATTCCAGAGGACAAAGGTGGATGAATAAAGGAGGATGAATAGAAGCAGGTTCAATGTATTTGCAGTTGCACTGTAAAGAAATGCTGGGAAGCTGCTGTTCTTGTATTAATAGGTGCAACTGAAAGTGAAGGAATGAAAGTTGCCAATTCACTGGAGTAGTGACCGTGGAAGTGCCTGTAGAATAGACACAGTACTGAATCTGACTGCATCTCTGAGATAGATGTTGAAGTGAATCTGAATGAAAGCTCATCAATGGACCTAATTGCTTGCCTCTGGACAGCATCCAAGATTTTAAGGGAAGTTACACAGGAAAAGTGGATATTAAAGATCCAACATTATTTCAAAGCCAAATGTTTGTAGAAACTGATGAAAGTTTCTATAAACATTCAAATTGTAGAAAAAAACTCAAACAACAAAATTTTGGGTTTGAAATAATGTTGGATCTTTAATATCTATTTTTCCGATGTAATTTTACATTACTGAAATGAAGCCGTATGGCTCTTTCTTTAGTAATTATTTTAAGGGAAGTTTTAGATGCACCATCCCAAATATGTGAGTAGTATTCTAAGCATGGGTAGATTTAGGATTTGTATATAGGATTTGATTGGGTGTAAAATAGCTTTTTGAATGAAAAGAATGTCTAGTTTCTTGGATGCTGAAGAGGCTATTAATATGATGTATTTATGCTAGTAGAGACTGCTGGTACACGTTAGTCCAAGCAGAGAGATCTTATCTTGTCTGGTGTCTAGCTGAGCTGAGATTTCATTTATGAGAGAAAAGACAAGACTGTGCTTTGGTGGCATTGAACATGACAAGGTTGTAGTTGCCCTATTGAAGGAGAGTATGAAGATCGTTGTTTAAGGCACTGGTTGCAGATGATCTTGTAGCCTGAGATGTCAGAGTACTGCATGGTTTGTTGAATGAGTAGGATGATTATTCATTTGACAGAGAGTACTATTGTGGGATTACTGTCATCAGCAAAACTGTGGATAGGATTAGTGTGATTGTGAGTAGATCATTTATGAACAAGAGAAAGAGAGTAAGTGATAGGACAGGCACTTCAGCATTGACAATGAAGCTTGAAGAGAGGAAGCCACCTATCATGTCCTGCAGAGAAAGTTGGCTCCCAATTACGTAGGGTGGCAGGTAGACCAAAGGATGGAAATTTGTTAAGCAGGTCACAATGCCACACATGGTCAAAGGTGACAGCACCTACTGTCTTTCTCTTATTCATAAATGATCTATCACAATCACGACTAATCTTATCCACAGTTTCTCTGAACCATTCCATGGCAGGTGTCCAGTGGTGGGTGATGCGATGTAAGCTACAAGGTCAGCTGTGGATCTTGAATGGAAGAATCCGTACTGGTGGTTACTGATTAATTGATGAGCCTCTAAGTAGTGGAGGAGTTGGCTATTGATGAATTGCTCCATTATTTTGGAGAGGACTGAGGTGATGGCAATTGGTTGGTAGTTTGATGGTTGACCTCTATCACCCTTTTTAGGAAAAGGATAGATATGAGATTGCTTTCATGCATTGGGATAAGTACCAGATACGTATAGTAGATTGTAGAGATGATGCAGGTCTGGTGTTAATTCTGGAGCGCAATGTGTGAGAACAATTGGAGAGGTGCCATCAGGACCAGAAGACTTTTTAGTATCCAAGATTTTTAGTAGTTTCCTGATTTCTTTTTGTCAAAAAATTAAAAGGATGCATATGGTGCTTGGGGTTTCAATTCTGGTATGGTAGGAGGTGATTTCCCTTGTTTGTCAGTGCAGGATTCTGAGGAAAAAAAGCTATGCCATGGGGTCAACTTTATCTTTGGGTAAAGTAACAGTGGTGAGATCAGGATGACAGAGAGAGAAGGGTGAAAGTACAGGAGAGAGCAGAAGTCCCTTCCAGTGGCCTTAGCAAGGGACCAGGAAGCATGACTTCCATTTAGACAGGAAGCAAGTTGTTTACTGTTGGCCTTTATGAAATCAGATTTAGATCTTCTGAAGACTGATTTGCATATGCTGTGTTCATTAGTGTAGACAGAGTATGAAGCTGGAGTTCTTGAAGCAAGTCACTTGTTGTAAGCTAATTTTTTTTATTCAACTGCTTTGGTGATTGTTTGATTGAACCAGGGTTTGGAAAGCAGATGAGGGTTATGCCTTGAATTGGAATTGAAGGTCTTTATTCCAGTGAGAATAATTTCAAAACTCATTCACAGCAGTTAAATAAGTTATTCACCTGCTGTGATTCAGATGAGCAGAAACAATAGTCAGACCAAGAAAAGGAGGAGTAGAAATTCCAGAAGTCATTCCAGAGGCTTGTACAAGATTGTAATCATAGTTGCCGAGAGAAGAGGTGACTTCTACAGTGTAGCTGGAAGGAGAACTGGTCAAAAAGAAATCCAGAGTATTTGGAAAGTGAACGAGGGTATTAGGAATTCAAATATATATAAAATAAATGGAAAAAGAAGCATTGGAAGATGAAGAAAGTGGTGACATGAGTAAGAACTCTCTCTTGGTCTCTTACGTATTTGATAAGAAGAAGAAAAATGTACTGTTATTCATATTCATACTATAGTATGTTTTGTTTCTCAAAGGTTTGTTACCATATATTAATAAATATACATTATCAACATTTTTGTAGAGACAATGATATAGAAGAATGTGACATGCAACTCTATTTTGCTTCAAATTTTGAGATTTTTGGCAAGATTTATACTCATGAGCTAAAACCAGATGGTACAAATATCAAAGTTACTAATGAAAACAAAAAAGAATACTTGAGGTAAGAAATTTTTCTCTTAGCTCCAAAGTTGTTTACCTCAATAAATTACCTCAGTAAATACAGGCGGTTCCCGGGTTACTGACGATCTGACTTACAGCATTGTGTACTTACAAATGGGCTCCTAAGGCTTCTCATAAGGATAATTAATAATTAAATAATTAAATTATAATTTGGGAACTAGTTTCTTTCACGCATATAGACAAACCCACACTTCACTGCATTATTAAAGCAGCTCTTCCCATTATTTGGAAGTCAAATTTAAGGGCCTGGGTCACATTTTCCATGTTTGATGATTGGTTCTTGAATGGTTTTATTCCTGCTGTGGAACGTTACTGTTCATAAAATAAAAAAATTTCCCTTTAAAATTCTGCTTGTGCTGGATATCCAACATCTTAAGATGACCTTCAGCCTAATGTAGTGGTCGTATTTTTACCACCCAACACTACATCGTTACTATAGCCAATGGACCAGGAAGTCATTTCTGGATGTAAAGCTTATTACTTACAGTGTACATTCCCACAAGTAGTCAGGGCTATGGAAGATATGTGATGACCTTGAGAGATCTGAAAGAATTATAACATCCATGATGCCATCAAAAACATTGCTGATTCTTGGAAGGAAGTGAAGCAATCAACAATTAGAGACGATGTGGATCAAGCTGTGTCCTCAATTCTGTGATAATCTTCTTAACTTCACAGAAGACATTGCCAAAGACAGAAAAGCTGTGGTGGATAGTGGCAATACACTGCAATTGGACATCAATGAAAATGATATCATTGACTTACTGGAGTCTCATTCACAAAAATTAACCAATGAAGACATTATAGAGATAGAGAAGCAGCTGATAGAAACACAAGAATCAGAAGATCCAGAGCCAAGAAAGTTTACGACAAACAAATTAGCTAAAGTCTTTCATCTCATTGAAGCAGTATTTGCTAAGCTCGAGTAGCAAGATCCTCACTTTCAGTGGTTTACAAAGGTTAACCGTGCAATTAGTGAAAACATCAGCTGCTACAAGGCCATTTATGATGAAAAAATGAAAAAGGCTGTGCAAACAACCCTAGATACCTTTTTCAAGAAACCAACTACAGTGGTAAGCTCTCCTCTTCCAGAAACAGAATTAAATCCTGATTCTCCAGCACCAGATGCATCCTCTCTAGCACTATCTCCATCAGCATCTTCCAGTTAATGTTAGCCTACCGTTTTGCCTCAGAAATGACCCTTCCAGTAAGCCAGACATTGATGCATCCTTTTAATATTCTGTTTTGAAATTTCTCATATCTAAACGTTTTGTATGAGTTTGTTTTTATGTTTTGTTTGTTTCAATTAAAAGAAAGAGCACAGTAGTTTCCGTAATTTATTATTACAGTACAGGAATATTATTATTATTATTATTATTATTATTATTATTATTATTATTATTATTATTATTATTATTATTATTATTATTATTACAGTATTATATTGTAATATTATTGCTACATATGAGCCATTATAGTATTGTTATTATTACTATTATTATTATTACCGTATATGTGCTGTTCATCAGGGATCAGAGTTACATACAAATCCGACTTAAAGATTTCCTCAGGAACGTATCTCGTTCATAACCCGGTGACTGCCTGTATTGTATTACTTTTCTTTGATTATATTCATCATTGTATTTATGAATAGCTGAAGATTTTGGAAACAAGAAAGAAAGAGAAGTAATGATATCTGTATCACCTGTAAATATTATAGTTGGTTAAACAGTGTTATGTATATTGCAGAAAAACGTGAATGAATCACATACAATTGAAGGAATGTATATTAGTAGTAGTAGTAGTGCCAGTAAACCCTCCATAGAATCAGCTGACTCATTGTGAGAGGTTCATTTAACTCACAACATAATTATATTAAATCTTAAAATCCTTAACACTCCCTACATGAAAATCTATTCCTCATATCCCTCTCTTTGACACTCTTACATTACTTCCAGGGATAGCTTCTGGTTCTTTGCCTTTCACTTTCTACGTCTTTTTACAATCCTATCTGGATTAATCTGATAAAATCTCCTCACTGTCTTAAATGTCTATATCATATCACCTCTTTTTCTCCTGTACACCAAACTCTACAATCCACATTTCTTCACCCTCTCTCTCTCTCTCTCTCCATTACCAGCATTCAAAGTTCCTGATATTTTCTTAGTCACTCTTCCCTGGACCTCTCCAATATTTCCACATCATATTGAAAACTTGGTGACCAAATCTGAGCATAACAGTCCAAATGTGGTCTGACCAGTGCTTTATACAGTGAGAAAACCACCTCTTTATCCTTACACATTAGAGTACTTGTTATCATAGTGGCACAGTAATGTGCAGTTTTTGCATCACTTGCAATATGTCTTCTAAATCTCAGTCTACTGTGAACATCACTCCTAAATCTCAAATTTCATTCACTTCCTGCAGTACAGCACCATCAATATAATATTCAGCCTTATATTTCTGCACTCAAAAATGCAACACTTTGCACTTATTAATATATGTGTCTAAAAGCTAAGGACAAACTACATTTTTACCTGTATATGAAAAAATGATCATGACTGCAGCCAAATGTAGATAGAAATTTATTGCCAGCATACTAATAAATTATATTACACAAAAAATGTGTTATAAATTTTGTACAAATTCGATTGCGATACATTTTTGGCAAAAGTTACAAATTTCCTAAGGACATAGTTAAGGAATTAATGTACAGTGCTTACAGAAATTATGTGGAAAGACATTTCATTATGGAATATGTCCAGTTCAAACTGCAATGCAGCTCTCACAACATTGTGTCATGCTTAGCACCATATGACTTAGCAGTTATTATTATTATTATTATTACATCACACCTCCAGGGAGTCCAAAGACTCATCGAGGGAGGGCATCTGCTCTACAACTCTTCGTCTCACTACTCCACCAACCTTCATCATTTAACACCAACGGCATCTACCGCTGACTACCACCACTAGTACTTTCACAGACAATCACAAACATCCATGCCTACGGCAGGATTTGAACCAGCAGCTTTTTGGCTGGAGAGCGGATACGCTAACCACTCGGCCAACCAAGCCGACAAAATCAGTTCTTGAGGCAAACTGGCCCATTCCTCCTTCAGAGTAAGGATAAGGCCTTGTTTTCTGGAGGGGAATTTTGATCAGCAATGCATCTTCCTATTGCATCTCAAGTATGTTCTATGGGATTGAGATCTGGGGAGCATGCTGGGCACTCAATTCGATTAATATTTTCAGTCTCCAAAAGTATCTCCACTGCTCGTATATGATGTGGTGTGGTATTGTCATCCATAAAAATGAATTCTTCACCTACAGCACCACAGAACAATTGAACATGACATTGAAGAACTTAGTTGCAATATCATTCACCAGTCATAGTCCCTTTTTCCAGCACTTGTAGCTCAATGGATCCATTAAGCATAATGCACTCCGAAACCATAACCTCAGCACTGCAGTATCTATCCTTTTCAATAACATTCTTGAGATGGTAAGTAGTACCACTTTCATGAAAGATGAAGTGTTGTCTACAATTAGAGGAAACACTAAAATGACTCTCATCTGTAAAGAGTATATTGGTATCTTGTCCAATTTTTATGGATACAACACCATTGAAAATGTACTCTATGATGAGCTGTGGATAAAGGTACACAGACTACAAGCATATAGGTCTACTTGTCACAGACATCTTGCCACAGTTTCTTCATTTATCTATGTACTTGTGCTTGAATAGAGCTGACTTGCATGCTGACCTGCTGTGGTGTGTTGATTATGTTTTGAAGTTATAACCAAAATTCTCTCTTCATGCTCTGATGTAGAGTGAGGGTGACCTCTTAGCAAACATCTGGAACATATTTCATTGGTGTGAAATGCCTGCCTAGAGCCTGAATACAATGCAGTGAAATTCCAAAATCTCTAACAATGTCAGTAATTTTACAGCCCTTCTTCAATCTTTCCAATAATTCTCCCCTGCATGAAATCATCTAGATCATGTTCCCAAAGTGGGTGGTACTGCCCCCCCCCCCAGTGCACGCTGAAGCCTTCTAGGGGGCTATAGTGGAATCAGAAGCATTTGGGGGTGTTCAGGCGGTCTAGAGGTCGGTGGCTCTTTATAGAAGAAATTAATAATATATATTTAAAAATTAATTCTTTTCATGATTTTGCGATTAGATAATCATTTAAAATTTAAATATTGCATTTTAATTCATCTTATGCCCGTCTTACACGATCAATTTTTTTATCAATTTTCTATTTCAATTATTTAATCATTTGAAAATTTACCATGTCAGATAGAAATAGATGTCAATTTTCTATGTCAATGAGAAAATAGAGCATGTATATATGTGTGTATAATGGGTTATGTTTACAATAGCAAATATATTCGTTATATTTCATTTCAAAATATATATAAAATTTATAAAACCACTTTTCTAATTGATTTATACAAAAATAAACCCAATTTTATATAATGGGGCATTACAAAATTTATGTCTTGCAAAGTGGGCGGTGGTCCGAAAAAGTTTGTGTACCTATGATCTAGATGATGTCTTTGAGACATTACAAAACTTCCAAGTTTGCAACTTTATTCCTTTACAAAAAGAACTTTCTTCAAACACAATTCACTTATTGCTGCACCTTGCCTCTTAATCCTGTTCTGTGCCATTGCATGATCCCTTTGCACATAATTTGCACTCAGAGGCAAATGCCGGTCTTGAAATTCACGCTTGTTATCATTCAGGGAATGAGAGGTGCGATTGAAGTCTGATTAGCGGAATAATGAATTACTGACCATTTAAAACTATGTACAGGTAACCCTCGTATAATGCGGATGTTAGGTTCTGCAGAAATGCGAGTCTCATATCACATAGAAAAAGTAGGGTTATGTTCCGAAATCGTTTTTTTTTTTTTTTTTTGAAATTATATAAACAACAATGACATATCCAACAAAAAAAAATATTTTTATTTAATTCAGGTAATTCATGTAAGTTAAGAAAACATATAAACTATGAAACAAATACATAGTATAAAAGTATAAAAATTACAAATTGTACTTAAACTTCATTGCACATAATGCATAAATGTTTTAGGCAAAATAAAATAGTGCATATTTTAATCTTTCATAGCACGAGGATTTGAGGATTGGTTAATAAACACTGGTTTTGTCATGTAATCACCTGATGCATTACTACAAAACAGTAGAGTAATTCTATCTTTGGAAACTTTAAATCCAGGAGCTGATCTTCCATTTTCGAAATATAGGTGCGGTTTTGCACTTTTTTCCAATATAACCCGGATTCATCTGCATTGAACACCTGGTCTGCACTATAAATGTATATAAACTTTGAGAGTTTTTTGTTTAATAAGATTTCCATCCATACAAATTTTCTTTTGAGGTGCAATCTTCTATCGAAATCATTAGAGATTTCTCCATTTTTCCATTAGAGTAACGAGCTTTGCACTTATCGTTGACCCATCAATAAACACTTTCTCGGATGATTTTATGTTAATTTTGTTATTGTTCGAATTGCTGATTCATTTAAATTCAAAGTCCTTGCAAAAACTCCTGGTTTTCTCCATTTTTCAACCGATCCAAGATTTTGAATATTTTTCTTCGAGAGAAATTAATTTGTTTTCAATGTTAGTTTTTCCCTTTCATTGCAGTTTGTGGCCATTACTATAAAAATTATTTTTTACACAAAAAAGTAAACATTACATATTGTATGTAACTCACCAGAAAATAAAGCACTCAGCTTGAGATGAACACGCTTATGATTTTTAATGCACTCTCCTGGCAGAAACGAGGACAATTTTCAACAATAAATTTTATACGGTAAACATTGAGGTACATGCTTGCTGAAGGGTATTTCCCCTAATATAAATTCGCTACTTATAATTACATGCGGGATACAGGCAGACACAAATTTAACGAAGATAAAATTTGATTATTAAGTCGCACGATGAAAAACATATGAAAAGATAAAGGGTTACTACAATTTGTAGACCATATTTTTATCGAAACTGCATTGTATAAGTACCGCATTATACGAGGGTTACCTGTATTTAGAAATTTATGTACATTTAATCATAAAAATACAACATTTATTTTACAAATGATATTCTATCTTTTTCAATTTAGCTACTTGAATACAAATTCTACCCTACAGTTCTTCTTTATGAACTGGTCAATAACATCATCCTAAATAGTCGGTTGTAACTTAATTTTCCCAAGCAACATGCACACTTGTAAAGGCTGGCTGAAGCTCACTGGGTAGAGCTACTTTGACTGCGAATGGCCTGTGTTTAAGCAACAGCGTGAGATGACATGGAGGGAGCAGAAATGGCTACGCGCACGCATGAAATCACAGTGCTGAAGCAAGGACCTGGATGCTCCCACAACCGAGCAAGCCAAGGTAGCTTGACTAGCATCGGCCTTTGATACACAACGCAAAGCGCAATTATTGCCGTGCATGCTTAAAACATCTTCTATCTACAAAAATAAAAGCCTAAATGGAATGCTTATAAATCCATGCATTTATAAGCATTCCATTTAGAAATTTAGAAATTATAAGAAAGTAATAAAAATATTACTTCTTTCTCAATTAATGAGCTTGCGCAGCAAGGATGGAGAATTCGCCACTGTTTGCACCACCCTCTTTCTACTCAAAATTGCCAATTATACAAATTGCCAAAAGCTGATTCATCTGAATTTGCTGTTGTAATCTTCAGAAACAGTGTTCTTCCTTAGGATTTTGGGCACCAGTGTATTATAACTACAGCTTCACTCTTTTATCCAAGAGTCAAACGCCTATTCAAATCTTCCTGAAGGGAATTAACATCAGCAGTGCTACTTAAAATTCTTCCCAAACTTTGCATCATTAGCAAACACTGAAGAGCCCCAATCAGTCCATATAATATGTTATTTACAAACAAGTTGATCAGCAGGGGCCCCAAGAACAGAACCCTAGGGATGCCACTGGTTACCCTTCTTTTTTTGAGACATGAGCCCATCATAAACAATTTGCTGGTATCGTTCAGAGAGCCAGTCTCTGATCCATCTAGCCAATATACAGCAATCCCTCGATTAGTGCGACTAATGCGTTCTTTAAAACAAGCGCATTAATCGAATACAGTAACTTATGGGAAAATGTATAATTCATTCCTCAGATTTCTTTTTTGACCCATAATTTTTTTTATAAAAGAATTAGGGTATGTCTGAGGGCCTAGTTAAAGGAAAACCATGAAGTTGAAAGACAGTAAAACATATTCAGAATATAAATTTATTATTCTGCTTCTTAACAAAGAATTGAGCTAATGCAGTTTGGCAGGCATTCTGTTTCTTTTTTTCATACAACCGACAGTATGGCCCTATTGCCTCTTCTGCAAATTTTACTGGTTCTCTCTTCACCAGGGTCAGTTTCTAAGTATTGCTGCTTAAAAACTTTGATTGTACGAAAACTATTTTCAAATTGTTTCTGTGAAACCTCTTTGGGCTTGTCAGTGATTAAATTTTCTTCATATTCTTCAGGATCTTCCCGCTGTGTATCTAAATTTAGCAGGTCGGAGTCACTCAACTTCTCAGAATGAGATTTGATTAACTTAGATTAATTTGAAAAACCTCTAAAATCATTTGCGCAATGTGGAAGAATGTGCTTCCAGATGGCTTGCATATTGCTAGCAGTAATTTCATTTGACTTTGCGACTTTATAACCAGGCTGAGATTTCTCTGATTTGGCCAGAAAAGTCTTGAAAGGCATTTGCTTCCAAAAAAAGGCCGGTTTCATCGACATTAAATATTTGTGGATCACAATAGTCTCCTTCTTACACAATTTTCTTCAAAAACCTCTGGATATCTCCTTATCTGCACTTGTAGCTTCTCCTGTGATTATGTAGGCTATTTCTCTTTTTGAAACACTCGAATCACTCAGCACTAACGTGGAATTCTTCTTTTCCACCACTGATAGCCCTTTCTTTCCAGGTTACAAAGACACAATGCTTTTGATTTAATAAGACCAGTGTTTAGCGGGATCCATTTTTGGTTACAATCTTCGATCCATGTAAAAAGAAGTCTCTCTAATTCAATCATTATAATACTTTGATTTCGAGTACAAGCATGATGAACTTGAAGCAGCCTTACCTTTCTCTTTGTATTCAGCAGTTGATTCACCCATTTTTGTGTTCTTGTCCTATTCTGCTCTGGACTCTAGAAAAATAATTTAAAATAAAAAAATAAGGAAAACAATTGCACGTGATATGATCAGCAAAATGCTATGTAAAGCAGATGACATGAATTTTGGCGGTAAATTTGGAACATAGTGTACATGGAAATAGTGTAGTATGCCATTAAAAAATAATTTGTAAAATGTTTCAAATCAGTAACTAAATTATTTTTTATCCTGGTGAGTGATTTTTTAAATAGTTAGCCACAAAAAATGTATAGATCGAAAATTTTAAAAATCTGTAACATTTATTTTTAAGATGTATATAGAGGTGCACTAATCGAACTTGGGTATCGAAAAAAAATGATGCACTAATCGGGGGCACATTAATCGAGGGATTGCTATACTATTCATTCCCATCCTCTGCAGCTTGTACACAGACTTATCATATGGTAATCTATCAAACACTTTTTGCAAAGTCCAAGAATATCTCTGTATATGAATATCTACATTCCAATACATTCGTCACCTTATCATAAAATGCAAGTAAATTGTTAAAACAAGACCTATCCTTTACAAATCCATGTTGACCATCATAAAGAATTAAAAACACGTGGTGATATGTCAATCCATTCCCACAGCTTTATTGACATCTAATCGCATCATTGCCTGATACACTGCTATTCTTTCACTTCAAATTTTCGTAATACTTGCTTTCCTTCTACATATTGAACACTAGTATGGTATACGCTGATAAAGTGCTTTCAGCATGAGCACATATTTCTTTAATTCCACATTTACTGAAATCTAAACTTTTTTTTTTGTATTAAGTGTTTAGAACTAAGAATCGTGAAGTCACTCACATCTGAGTTTTGGAAGATTATATTATTATTATTATTATTATTATCACCTGATCTCCATCAAGTCAATGACTCATCATAGGATGTCCTCATTGTCACATAGAAAACCAATTGAACTATGCTCTAAACACATCCATTGTTTCCTTACTCATCTCAATATTTAGGCAATACATTCCACTCACTAACCACTCTCCATTCTAAAAACCTGCTTGTCACATTCTCTTTATATCCTTCCATTCTATGAAATATCTCTTCTACATTAGCTGCTAACATATTCACTAGACTCTCCAGACACCCAACATTCCAGAGATTTGACTCCACATTAATCCTTCTTCAGTAATTCAGTAATTCACTTTGAAAACCAGGTGACTAAATCTGTGTGCAGTTATCTATTATGCAGCCTGATTGATTAAAGCCTTATACAATGAAACTCTAAACTCTTTACTTCTGCATGTTCTTCTCATCATTACTACAGCATAATCCTGCTTGATATCCTTACATTTCTAGCAACATAGCCCTTGAATTTTAGTTTCTTATCGCCTATCATTCCCAGATTCTGTATTTTCTATGTGCCTTCTTTAAGATATTTGAAGAATTATGTGTTCTGCATCCATCTCTGCTCTGCAGACTTGTCCTCAGAACAGTTCTCTGGGACACATCTAATAGCTTTCCCCCTCTTCTTGGGATACTGCTCCATCATGCATAACTTGCTGATACTTATCAGATAGTCAGTCTCCTGTCCAATACAGTATATTGTTATATATCCCCATCTGTTCTGGTTTAATTACAAACTTACCATATGGCAATCAGTCAAAGGTCTTCTCAAAATCTGAATATACTACTACATAAGCATCTACTATGTCCGATGCATTTACACCTGTTCCAGTGACTTTATTAACTCACTGTTCCAGTGATTCCAGTTCCATGGTTATGGTACAGTGAGGTTAACAAACTCACTGGAATTTTGTGCCTTTTTTTTCAAATTTCAATACAAGGCTGATCATTATAGGCAATTATAATTGTCATAATGATTCTCATTTTGTTTTCCAGGCCAATTTGTATGTGCATTTTTTTTATTGTTGTCCCATTATATTACCAGGCTTCTTCACATCAAAATAAATATTTCATTCTGTCTGCTTCTACATTATGCTGTAATGCCTAAAACCACTACACATATTTCTCCCTTATGTGGAAACACTTCCTGTTATATCAACAACAGTCTCATGAAAAACATTATAGCACCCTTCCTTCTATCTTGTTTCCATTCCTGTCAAGATATTTTCCCCACCCAATCACACTGCATTTATACCAGAAAACTTTAAGCAAATTATTATTGTTATGTGACACCTTCAAGGAGTCCAAGGACTCATCACAGAAGGGCACTGTACTCCATCACACATTTTACCATCTCACCTATCACTTAATTCTCTGGCTACACATGTCACTACCATTCTCTACCACCACACTACCATTCTCTACCACCAACAATAGTATGGATAGGACTGTAAACTAGTCTATCCATGCCATCTCTTAATCAAGATTTCTCCACTCCTTCTCCATCCCAGACTTCCTCTCCTCTTCATTGCTACCTGTCATTTATTTTTTCCCCAGATCCAAATATTCCCCTTGCATCTTGTTCTTATATTGACCACTCTTACATACACATTCGCTACTGATTTCTTTTATTATTATTACTATTATACAGGCACCTCCATGGTGTTCGAAGACTCATCGCAGGAGACCCAATCTTACACAATATATCTAACTGACAAAGCACTCATAACTGACTCTGGCAACCCATTCCACTCATTCACAACACTCCAAGCAAAAAATCTAGTCCTAACACCCCTACTGACCGCACCTTTATTCAAATTCCAAGGATGACCCCTTGTTCTGGTCCCTCTAGCCAAATACTGAAACATTTTCCCTGCATCTATCCTATAAAATCCTTTAAGCAACTTAAATGTTCTATCATATCCCCTCTTTATTTCCTATCAACCAACTTCTGCAATCCACACACCTTCAATCTGTCCTCATAGGACACATTCCATAGGCCACTTGCCATTTTGGTCACTTATCTCTGAATCTTCTCCACTGCTTCCACATCATCAAGGCATTATAAAGAGGAATTACAACTTCCTTATCTCACTTGTTAATGTATTCTTCACTAGCCAAGTAATCTTATGTGCTACCTTAGCAATATGTCCTCTAAACTTTAACTCTCTTTCTACCACCATCCCTAAATATCTAGCTTCATCTATTTCCTGGAGTACAGTACCATCACAATGAGTCTTTGATTCCGTGGGGCCATAATAATAATAACAAATTTGATGATCATCATCAATTTTGTCATCATCGGAAATACACGTATATATAAAGAGACAAGCTATGTTACAGTCTACATAGTATGCTAAAGTCACACTAATTTGGCCAACTATTAACACATAACATAACATAACACATTAACACAGCCTGAACTCTGGTGAAAAAAAGTAGAGTTAACGGTTGACAAAAATTAGTGCAACTTTAGCATACTATGTAGATAGCAACATAGCTTGTTTCTTTGTATATATATGTGTATACTCAAGATGATGACCTTGATATGAAGATTAAAACATAGGGTGAATATTTTGGTTTATGAGGGTGGTCTGAAAAGTTCTCGGCCTAACAATGAAAAAACAGATTTATAATTTCAAAATTATTTTTATATTTCAACATAATCTCCCTTAAGACTAATACATTTATTCCAGCGATGCTACTGCGCCATTATCCCATCCATGTAGTGCAGTGTTTCTCAAGCTTCAGATATCTGCATACCCCTTCTTAAATTTTCATTATTACCAAGTATCCCCTAATTAAGTAATTAAAAAATTAATGAATTAATTAATTAAAAAGGAATTAATTAATTAAAATTAATAAATTAATTTAAAATATTAATTAAAATTAAATATCTATTTTATTTGAATTTATATGTTCATGTAAACAAAAAATATGATTTATTTTTAAATTTTGGTTCTCTAGAGATGTCAGACGACACACTCATCAATTTCATTTGATCCAGATGCAATATCAATGTTTTCTTGTTGCTTACAGCTACTTGTATTTGCTATATTGCTCTCTTTGGGGGGTTTTATAAATTCAATCTTTAACCAATGATCTATACATAAGAATTTGAAAGCTAAAAAAAATACTGTATTTACTCGAATATAACTCTAACTTTTTTCCCAAAATTAAAGTTAAAAAATCGTGTTGCGAGATATGTGCGGGAATTTTCGGAAACTAAAGTTTTTAGAAAAAAACTGAAAATGGTGGGACTTACCAAGAAGCTCCTACTCGCTATCACTACTTTTGGCATTGAGAACAGTTTCTTTGTGTGCATTGTCAAAGTCATCTAACCAAATAGCATCATCTTCTTTCCCATTATTTCAAGCAAAAATTACCAGTAATTTACAAGACTTGAGATACGTAGAGCAGCAAAAAACTGCATATGATTGGTGTGGTATTAACAAAAGACAAATTAGCATTTCAACAGTTAAGTTGAAATGCTAATTCCCTTCAACCGAATTCCATAATATCTGAAACACATTCATTATATATTTCTTAGTTTTAACACGTTAACAACAGGGGTGGTGTCAAGCAAAACCATATGTTCGACTGGCAAAATATGGTTTTGTTTGGTCTATACAGCAGTTTCTGTTGAAGAGGGGATGTGATTCATTAGTTAGTGCCATTTTATCCCGGTTATCTCTAATTGCACTATTTGTTGAAAAATATGACTCCTTTAATTATGCATAGCTGAAAATTGCCATGTACCCCCTAATGACCTTTCGCGTAACCCCCCCCCCAGGGGGATACGCGTACCACACTTTGAGAAACACTGATGTAGTGGTTCTCAGTAAGATCTGCAAAATACCCCTCTAAAGCTGCAATCACCTCTTGATTTGAAGAAAAACACTGACTAGCGAGGAAGAGTTTTAGTTTTGGGAAGAGATAAGTCAGAGGGAGCCAAATCTGGGGAAAAGGGTGGATGTTCCAACAATTCATAGTGTAGATCCCTCTTAATTTTCCCATTGCATTATCCTGATGAAAGATGATTTTTTTTCTTCTGCAAACCGGGTCTTTTCTCACGAATTTTTTCATCTAGTCTGGTTAAAAGATCAGATTAATATTCCCTGGTTATTGTTTTACCCTTTTCAAGATAATTAATAAACAAAATGCCTTTAGCTTCCCAAAACACTGATGCCATGACTTTTCCTGCTGATGGAACCGACTTTGGCGCTGAACAACCAGCTTCTATCCACTTTTTTGACTGCTGTTTAGATTCTAGTGTGTAATGGTGAATCCAAGTCTCATCCACAGTAATAAATTGACACACAAAATCAGTTTTATTCTTGTTAAAATTCTCCAAGCACTGTTTAGAGATTTTCATGCGAGTGCATTTTTGATGATCTGTTGTGAGCAAGCGCAGTACCCATCTTTCACAAAGCCTTTTCATTTGCAATTCTTCATGCAAAACATAGCTTACACGTTCTTTTTAAATGCCTATAGTCTCAGGAATTTCATGCTGTGACTCGCCAGTCAACCAATATCATATCGTGCACTTGGTCAATGATTTCCTGTGTTGTTACACTTTTTGGATATCCTCCACGTGAATCATCTTCAAGGCTGGTATGGCCACGTTTAAACTCGGCAGCCCATTTCTTAATTGTCGAAAATGAAGGAGAAGAGTGCATATAGATTTTTATGAACTTGAATGAATTTCTTTTAGCGTTAAACCTTCTTTTACAAAGAATTTTATAACTGCATGATACTCAATAATCAATTTTATCCATTTCAAGGGATACAGACAACACTTTTGCTTCAGATAGCTGTATAAAACAAACTACTTGATGAATGACTTGAAATTTCACATGGATGCTTATGACAGATGTACCAACTTAGAAAAAAAAAATCTTGCCGATAGTGTTGCGATCTATGGTTGAGGCCTAAAACATTTCAGACCACCCTTGTATAATAAACTGAAGTTTTACTATAGCATGACAGTTGTTTCTATAATTTTTTTAATAATGAATGCTGATCACTGTGTAGCATTGAAGAGTGTAGTTTGGAAAGTCGAGTTGGACAGTTATAAGTAAAGCCAATTGAGTTTATGTTAGAAATAACAGGTTAGTTTTTAGATCTCTGTAAGTGGTGGGGTACATCATTTATATTGAAGATAGAACCACTTAAAGGTAAGACCATCTGTTTGACCCCCCCCCCTCGCTGGTCTTACCTCATTTTATGTAAAAAACTCCACCCATTTTAAAAACTTAATTGAAAATCTTACTTTAAATAATATAGATATATTGGTCAGCTTTGACATCATCTCTTTGTTTACAAATATTCCCCTAATTGACAACTTAACACTCTTAAAAAACGTTTTTTCTTCTGATATCTTAGAACTCTTTTCCTTTGCCATCAACTCTGGTTATTTCTCTTGGGAGAACAAAATCTACAAACAGATAGAGGGAACTGCCATGGGTTCCCCCCTCTCAACCCCTCTTGCCAATTATTACATGGAAAATTTTGAAAAACGAGCCATTGACTCTTCCCCTCTAAAACCTTCTATCTGGCTAAAATATGTAGATGATGTGTTCTCTATTTGGCCTCATGGCCCAGACACATTAGTTTCCTTCCTCAGTCACCTCAATAATCTACATCCAAGAATCCATTTTATGATAGAAAAGGAAAATAACAATAGTTTACCCTTCCTAGACACTTTAGTAACACCCCTCCCTAATGGTAACCTTTCTTCCTCTGTATATAGAAAACCTACTCACACAGGCAGATACACTCACAAACTCTCTTACCACCACCCCTCCCAGCAATATGGTATTATCAAAACTCTGACCAATAGGGCCCACAATCTTTCTTCCAGTAAAACTGCCCTTTCAACAGAACTCAAACACATACACAACACCTTCCTTTCCAATGGCATAATGACTACAGAATTAAAAAAACAATCAAGTCCTTCCCCATTCTCCAACCATCTCTTCAGAAGGACTTCAGAAATGCCATCACCATTCCTTACATCCATGGTACTTCAGAAAAAATAGCCAGATCATTAAAAAAGTACAACCTCCATACAGCTTTTAAGCCCCACCGTAAACTTGCTACCCTTATCTGCTCCACTAAAGACCAGCTCCCTCCTCTTTCAGTGCCTGGTGTATATAGAGTACCTTGTTCCTGTAAACTTGCCTACTTCGGACAAACAGGCAGGTCAGCATCCATCCAGTTAGAAGAACACAGTTCATACATCTGCAAACACGATTATGGTCGCTCTGCCTTGCAGACCATGTTTTGGATACTTCCCACAGGATCTCCTGGAAAAAACTACCATGCTCCACCATAGTAAATTCAAAAAAGAAAGACTATTCTTTGAATCTGCATCTGCACTTAGGAATCAACCTAATTTAAACAAATACGGTTTTGCATTAAACTTCCCAAAATTTGCAAAACTTTAATTATCAGAGATCCCTCTTTACATCCCAGGCCACATGCAAATGCCCATAGAGGGTGCACCACCTAGATAAGACTTTAGTTTCACTCTGTATTGTATTTGTGTGTATGTTGTTACAAAAAGTTTTTGTAATCCCAGAAGATGTCTCTGTGACATCTTCTGGGATTACAAAAAGACAAAATATTGGAAGTATTAAAATTAGTTTTAATCCTTTCTCGGTGCTGTTAATATTCCATTAAACCTCTAACATGAATTCTTCACAGCACTTAAGCCTCAACACATGTAAAATAGTGTTTCATTAGTATAGATTTTCGTGTTTTTAAGTGTATTTAGTATTTTCTAACATTTTTTTTGTTAAGATATTGCTATAATAAATATAGTTCAAAATGGTGTCAAAAAACACACAAGAAACGTAATGCTATAATGAGCAGCGAGGTCAAGAACAAGAAGGCTTGTCCCACTAAGGAGGTTATTGAAGATGTTGAGGAGGTTATTGAAAATGAATTTATCTCCAAAATAGCAAAATTAAAATAGATTATCAGAGAGACAACATGAGAATTACAGAAAGTTGAGAAGTGTTTGAATTAACATAGGGAAGAAAAGGAAATTAAGCAGCAAAATAAAAAACAATAGAGCGTTCAGGTAAGTCAGTAAGCGAAAATCAGATAAGTAACGTTGTTTGTAAAAAAGAGGATGTTATTTGGTAAGGCAACTCTCATAATACATGATATTGATGAGCGGGTTATAATGTCAAGCTTTCCAGCAGCTAACACATGCAATTCAAAAACAGAAAAGAAAATTAAATGAAATCGTAATTGTAGTAGGTGCTAATGACTTAACTAGTGATAAGTTCAGTATGAGAGAGGACATGAAAAGGTTGTTGGAAGAAGCGAGAGTGAAAAGTGAGAAAGTGAAAATAGTATATTACCTTGATATGATAAAAATGAATTAAGAAGAACGGCTATGATGGCAAAGGATTCAATATTTATTCTGCCTAGAAGGAATGGATGCAAGTTTTTGGATGTGTGCAGTGAATTTAAGGGAAGATAAGATTTGTAGAAGAGGGATGGCCTACACCAGAATGTGTTTAATATCAGGAGTCTTCGAAAACTAATAACTGGTATGAGACCTAAAACAGAGAGTCAGGGAAACTAAATTATAATGGGAGGAATGGTGAGAATATGAGTGTAAGAGCAATGATGTTATATAAGTGTGCTAATGACAAGAATGGGCATTATTATAGAAATTATAATAAGGAGAGAATGATTTCTACTTTGTGTTTGTCCAATTCAGACCCATCAAACATGTGCAAAGATGTCTGCATGTATAAGGCACTAGAGAAGAATAGAGATCTTCTGTATGAAGAGGAGGTATTAGAGCTGTTGCACAAACTGAATAAGAATTCAGCAATAGGGACTGATGGGATATTAGCATGGCTGCTAAAAGTGTTCAGCTGAACTGGCCATTCTTTTGACCAGACTATATAATTTGAATCTCAGAACAGGAATGAAAAGAATGTATGGTAATCCCATTGCAGAAGGGTGTTCCAAAGACTGATGTATCCAACTATTGACCAGTCAGTATCTCAGGAGTGGTGGTGAAGATTTTGGAAAAATTGGTTAGGGCTCGCATTCAGAAATGGGTCAATAGTGAATCTGTACTTTGCAGTGAACAGCATAGATTTACTAAGGGAAGGTCATGTTTTAGCAACTTGCTCACATTCTATAATAATGTTACTATTAAACTAGACAATGGGAATCGATACACCATGATACTTTTGGATTTTGCTAACGCTTTTGACAGAATACAGCATTGAAGACTGTTGAATAAATTGGAGAATATGGGTTTGAATTATAAATATCAGTGTAGTTAAGAAGGTAGCTAACTGACAGATATCAAAAAGTGGTATATGGGAAAATGTGAGTCTGCAAGATTTAAGGTAACTAATGGTGTACCACAAGGATCAGTCCTTGGTCCACTGTCATTCAATCTGTACATTAATGACATTGGGAAGGATTTGACAAGCGACGTACAGTTATTTGCTGATGATGCAAAGAAATGTATGGCAATCAGAAATGCGACTAATATGCAGTACTTTCAGAATGATTTGAATAGATGTCAAATAGATGACTTGTTGGCATGGGAAAATTGATGTCAGTTCAATGTAAAGTCAATCACTTCGGTGTGATTAGATATCATGTCGTATTATATTGGTAGGATTATAATAGAAAAAAACTGATGAGGCTAGGGATTTTGGAGTGTTAGTAGATAGGAAATTGAAGTTCAGGGGCCATGTAGCAAAGATTGCAAATACAACTCAAAAGATAATCGTATTGCTGAAACAAACATTCACATGTAAAGATAAGGATGTCATTTTATTTCTTTACAAGGCCTTAATAAGACCTTATTTGGACTATTGTGCACAGGTCTGGTTTCTGTTGTGATTCTGATACAGTGGAGAGAGTTCCTAGGAGAGTGTTAAAAATGATATCAGGATTGTGGAATACTGATTATGAAAACATTGAGAATTTGTAGACTGCAGACACTAGCAAAGGAGAAAGAAAGGTGATATGATTGAGACGTACAAACTTCTGAAAGGGTCATACATTCCACTAAGAAGGAGGGTGAGGACTAGATTTTTCTCTCATAGGGTAGTGCGTGATTGGATTGGATTGTCATTGGATATGATATGTGCAAGCACTGTGAGTGAATTCAGGAATAAGTATGATAGCTTGTGTGTGTGTAATACGTGGCCTCCCTTGATGAGTCCCTAACTCCCTGGAGGTCTCTCTTAATAATAATAATAATGTAGTTGTTTGAATTAACATTGCTGTCATTTGGTGAAATGATGATGAGGTACTTGTTTGGGAAGTAGTGAAACTAGAAGAGATTATCAAAAATATCTATGATATTATAACGTGGGTGATTATGGGAAGCTCAATAGTCAACTAGTGTCAATATGTTAGGTAGATGAGCTATGCATAATGTAAGTTGACAGTGCATTGAAATACATAATGCAGTATCTGATACAAGTAAATGTATAACTGTTTCAAGGGTTAAGTGAGTACATACAGTAGGAGTGAAATGGGTGATTAGTAAAATCAGCAAGCTGTGTTGGAAAAGAAAACGTCATGCATGAGGTAGAAGACAGTTGGTGGTGATAGGATCCATGAAGAGTACAAAATGCAGGTTAGGAAGGTGGTTATGCAAGTTAGAGGTGCCGGTTTAATGCAGCAAAATGTAAGGTCTTGAGGTTTGGGAAACATCGATGAGACTCTGCATACTCTATGGGAGGAGTTATACTGGAGGAAGTAGGGGAGACAAGAGATCTGGGATCGATGATTAATAGAAACCTGAAATTTAGGGGACATATTGCAAAGGTGGTGAAGGTAACACAGAGGATTGCTACAATAAAGAGAAGGACACTGACCTGCAGAGATAAAAGGGTTATCATTCCGGTATAAGTCTCTGATCAGACCACACTTAGACTATTGTTCACAGATTTGGTCCCCAGGATTTGAAGGGGATAAATTAACTGTGGAAAGGGTACAAACGCAGATAACAAAGATGGTTTCAGGACTGTACCATGTTAGTTATGAGGATTAGCTGAGGGAATGTGGACTGCAGAGTTTGGTGGATAGAAGAAGGGGAGGTGATATGATTGAGGCTTTTAAACTGTTGAGAGGTGGTTACAAGGTTGACACTGGGGAGTTCTTTCACTTGGTTGAACAGTGGGAAGGAGTGATGAAAAGAGGCCATCCCTTGAAGTTACGAAAGGAAACTGTTTGCAAGAGGGTGAGAAGTGGTTTCTTTGCATGGAAGGTGGTTGAACCATGGAATGCATTGCCTGATGGAGTGGTGAGAGCAAGAACAGTAAATGAGTTTAAGGAGTAGTATGATAGACTTTGTGTTTCTCAGGGGGACCTCCCCTCGATGAGTCTTGATAGACTTTGTGTTTCTTAGGAAGGACCTCCCACGATGAGTCTTTTGACTCCATGGAGGCCTGAATAATAATAATAATAGTATGAGAGGAGATTGGCTGGTGAATCCAAGGTTAAGTCAAAGAAATTCTTCCACTATATGGCAAGCACGCAGAAGAATTATTATGGCAGGTTGACATTGTTGAATAGTCATGCTGGTAGAGTGACTGTTGCAAAGGATATAGTGTAATTACTGAATGAGCACTTTATCAGAATATATGATACTGGTGTAAATTCATTGTAAAGAACTGATAGAGAAAAAAAACACACATGCTGGAGAAATTTCTTTACTTATAATTATGAAAATAAAACTCGACTTTTCTACCTCTATATCAAGGTCATCATAGGAAAACATACAGGGTGTTCGGGATAAATTTGACATATTTATAATTAATTATATTTTTCCGTAAGTTACATGTATTAACACACACTTCTCTTCATTTAAAAGTTTGGACCCTTCTTCATTCATATACAAGATGTCAGAAAGGATGGATAGCTGGAACCCACCTGAATCATGGAAGAGAATAACTTGTATCATGATGATTCGTGCCCGCCATCAAAATAAGGATATTACGACTGCTGCCCAATGCTCCCTGAATACAGTAAAAACAATCAGGCATGAACTAGAGACTTGCAATGGTGACTACGAGGATGTAGCAAGAAGAAAGATCCCTAGCAGACGATCTGATTGCGTTCGTACAGCAGAATTCCTCGCAAATCTGCAGGAACAGGTGTTGAAGAACCCTGGCATTGGAATTCGGGCTTTGTTCGTGGAGTTGCTAACTGTAGTCAAGCCCTGGATAACAAGGGTAGCCAATGGTAGGCCGTATGTATGGCAGCAGGATTCGGCCCCTTGCCACACCTCTGGGAAAAGTCAAAAATGGTTGTCTGAAAATTTCTACGACTTCACCAGTCCAAATGTTTGGCCTCCAAACTCCCCAGACCTTAACCCCATGGATTATTTTGTATGGGGCGCAGTTGAAAAAGACACCAATCGCACTTCCAGTAATACAAAAGCCCAGTTAATGGATAAAATTAAAACAGTTTTTGCGGCCCTTCCCAGGGAGACTGCAGCATCAGCTTGTTCGAGGTTCCGAAGCAGAATTGAAGCTGTGATCGATGCTAATGGTGGTTATTTTGAGTAAATCTTGTTGATAGTATTGTAATTAACTCTGCCTGTAATGTTTTTTTGTCAATTCATTAAATTTAATAGATATAAAGAAGATTTTCTTTTTCCTTACGAAACTGTCAAATTTATCCCGAACACCCTGTACATATGTACAGGTCACAAGCTACATGACAGTACACAAAAGTAAGATAAATCTAAATGTGTTGTTAACTCTTTACCCTAGCCTGACCTGTGGTAAAAAAATGAATAATAATAAATTAAAAATTATACACAAATATAAATTAATTAATTAACAAAAGAAAATAATTTTATACATATGAGTGTAATATACAGATGATAAAAAAATATATTAAAAAAAGGTTTTACAGTGAAACTACATTAAACAAATCTCTTTAGTCCTCTTATATTAAGATTTTCTTGTGTTGGAGGGTCTGCCATCATGTTCTGAATATTATACACAAGTAGGTTGCAGATGCAGATCCAGTTTCTTGGAATTACTAATCCATAATTCTTGTTTAGATTCAGATGATGTTTCAGCATCTCACAAGCTTCCTGAACTTTCTTTTAAACTAAGTTTTGTGGCATATGGACTTGGTGCCTTTCCAGTTGATTCTGTGATATGTTTGAGATGAACAGGCTTGTTTTATCACAGTGGAAGAATTTAATGTGATGTTTGTGTTCACATTATTTCTTATTGGGATGGTGCACCCTGTTTTCCCTAAATGTAGGATAGGTTGCAGGTGCACTGAATTTTGTAAATCCCTTGGTAGGCAGAATAGTGAAGGGCATCTTTGGATGAGCTAAGTGTACTTTTTAATTTTGCAGGAGGTTTGAAGGTTGCCTTAATGTTGTATTTATGTAGTGTTCTAACTATTTTTTTCTGATATTCCCCTAATGTATGGTATGGCTATGTCATTCTTGTAATCTGTTTTGCTAAAAAAATGGTATCATTGTAGAGGATCTTGTGAACTGTTCTATTGTTGTAGCCATTTTTTTATAAATGTTTGGCTAATAATTTCATGTTCCTTCTTCAACATCTGCTCACTGGAACAAATTGTTAGGGTTCTGTGTTTGATGGTGCTGAAGACACCTAGTTTTTGTGTTGGATGGTGATATGAATTTTTGTGTATGTATTGGCTTTTGTCACTTTCTTGACTCAATCTCAATGGTAAATTGGATTCCTTTGTATTGTTGGCTTAGGAATGTATTTAATGTTTTGCAGCCATAAGGCAGTATGGCAAAATATTATCGACATATCTGTGCCAGACTTGGGACTTTAGACTTGCTGAATCTAGTGTTCATTGCTTGAAGTTTTACAAGAGATCTGGGGTTGATGATTGATAGAAACCTGAAGTTTAGGGGACATATTGCAAAGGTGGTGAAGGTAACACAGAGGATTGCTGCTATTATGAGAAGGACACTGACCTGCAGAGATAAGAGGGTTATCATTCCGTTGTATAAGTCTCTGATCAGACCACACTTGGACTATTGTTCTCAGATTTGGTCCCCAGGATTTGAAGGGGATAAATTAACTGTGGAAAGGATACAAAGACGGATGACAAAGATGGTTTCAGGACTGTACAAGGATAGTTATGAGGATCGGCTGAGAGAATGTGGACTGCAGAGTTTGGTGGATAGAAGAAGGAGAGGTGATATGATTGAGACTTTTAAACTGTTGAGAGGTGGTTACAGGGTTGACACTGGGGAGTTCTTTCGCTTGGTTGATCAGCGGGAAGGAGTGATGACAAGAGGCCATCCCTGGAAGTTACAAAAGGAAACTGTGAGCAAGAGGGTAAGGAGTGGTTTCTTTGTGTGGAGGGTGGTTGAGCCGTGGAATGCATTGCCTGATGGAGTGGTGGGAGCGAGAACGGTCAGTGGGTTTAAGGAGTGGTATGATAAACTTTGTGTTTCTCAGGGGGGGACCTCCCCTCGATGAGTCTTGACAGACTTTATGTCTTAGAAAGGACCTCCCTCGATGAGTCTTTTGACTCCTTGGAGGCCTGAATAATAATAATAATAATAATAATAATAATTTAAAAGTTAGCTGGGGTGGAGTGGTGAGCCCATGGCCATACCTTATTTTTGCAAGTAGAAATTATTTTGCCACACGAAATACCCAGAGTGAAGTACAATGGGCAAAGAGTGCTATGATATTGGGCAAAAATATGTTCTGTATGAGAAGAACAGTATTATTGATCTGGTCCCATGGCCACAAAACATTAAATACATTCCTAAGCTACTCAAACAACACAAAGGAATCCAATTTACCATTGAGATTAAAAACAATAACGTTCTTCTTCTTATGACCTTTTTCTTGACCACTAGTATTAATAAATTAAAGACTTAATTCTGTATGTTAGTCAAGTAAATAATAGTTTAATATCCGATGTTTCACTGACTGATATCTGTCAGCATTTTCGAAGGATACACTGGTAAGCAATAGACAGTAACAAAAACTAGGAAACTGAGTTTCCTAGTTTTTGTTACTGTCTTTTGTTACTTTCTATTACTTACCAGTGTTTCTGTTACTTACCAAGTAAATAATAGTTTAATATCCGACGTTTCACTGACTGATATCTGTCAGTGAAACGTCAGATATTAAACTATTATTTACTTGACTAACATACAGAATTAAGTCTTTAATTTATTAATAACTTTCTTCCTCTTCTAGACACACTTGTCCCACTTCTTCCCTCAGGCTGCCTTTCATTCATGGTCTACCACAAACCTACACACACACACACACAGGCCAATACATACACAAAATTTCATAGCACCATCCAACACAAAAACTAGGTGTCATCAGTACCATCAAACATAGAACCCTAACAATTTGCTCTAGTGAACAAGTGCTGAAGAAGGAATATGAAATTATTACCAAACATTTATAAAAAAAAATGGCCACAATAAAAAAACAAAAGTTCATAAGATCCTCAACAATGATACCACTAAAAGCAAAACAGATTACAAGAATGTCATAGCCATACATTAGGGGAATATCAGAAAAAATAGACAGAACATTACATAAATACAACATTAAGGCAACCTTCAAAACCTCCTGCAAAATTAAAAAGTATGCTTAGCTCATCCAAGGATTCCCTTCACTAACTTGCCCACCCAGGGATTTACAAAATTCAGTGCACCTGCCCTACATTTAATGGAAACAGGGCACACCATCCCAATAAGAAAAGATGAACACAAATATATTAAATTCCTCCACTGTGATAAAACAGGCCTGTCATCTCAAACTTGGAAGAGCAGGTGGCAGTTTGATTATGTTCTAGTTTTTCAAGAAGTCTCCTGGTGTGGTGCCTTGAAGTTCAGTCCCATCTAGACAAGAATTACTTTACTTTCTGTACCCTCAAATAAGAGGATTAAGTGTCTCTACAGTATATGTAGGGATAGACTATTTTCTAGTTGGTCAAGAAGCCTTCTGATGTGGTACCTTCAAGTTTATATAGTTTTCTTTGTATGAAAAATGTATAAATTTCACCTCCCAAGAATTACTTTACTTGCTGTACTCTCAAATAAGAGATCAAATAAGATCCATGTAAAAAGAGAGAGAGAAGTGAAAGAGAGGAGCAGAAACAGGAAAGTCTAAAACCAAAAATGCCAATACCATTTCAGCGATGAAGGTGGTGGTGTTTTCCTGGTGATAAAAGTCATCAGCCACCTAATGGTCTTGCTGGCCTCTGCTAAACGTATACCTTTATAGCAGCAGCTCACATGGATTACCAGAGCCTCATTTGCAAACACAAGCAGTGCCATATGAAGGTAGGATTGGCTTTGCTGCCAGAGGCTATGTATGGCATCAGCTGCATGGCTTTTATTTGATCAGATACAATGTAATTTGTTGGAAATTATGTTCTTAAAAAAAAAGTAATGCCGCCTTGACAAATAACTATGGACTATTATTTTAAAAAGGCTATTCTTTCCAAAACTGAAATTTTTTATTTTGTTTTAAAAGTTAAATCATTCATGTGGTTCCATTATTACTGTAGTGCTATTAGTGGTGTATGAGAGCAAAATAGGATTTTAAATAATTTTTTAAATAATGACTTCACACATGTAACAGAACACTAAATAGAATTTATTACTCCTATATATTTCACTCAATATGTCATGTGTTTCATTCAGGGAGAAGGCAGGACAGCCAGTCTGTCCAAAGTAACAAAGATGACAAGAACAGGGTATTTAATAAACACCAGGCAAAGCTAGAGGCGATAAAATATCTTTAGACAGACTGACTGTTCTAATATTAGAATCCAAGAACATCAAGATTATATAATATTTTTGGAAACTGAAGATTCAGGCCTTGCTTCTCATGCCATCAACATTAGACATAGAGTTCACTGGAACCATACTAAGATGCTACACTACAGTAGGTTCAAATTTGATTTGTCTATTTTTTTGAGTCGTGTGAATCCATATGCCACCATCTTCATCTTAATTGGACTGACTGTATTCCTATCCCTAAGTTTCGTAAAGTGATTGCTGTTAATTGTTTATAAATTTTTTAAATTAATTAATTAATTATACATCTATATCCATCTCTAAATTTTGATAGTGTTTCCTCCTACTGTACAGCTGCAACCAAGTGGCATGATATTGTACACATGCTGTATGACTCATTCTTGTATTTAGAAGTTACCAGTAGTTTTGTCTTCTCCCTGAATGAAACTCATGACATATTGTTCAAAATATATAGGAGTAGTAAATTCTATTTAGTTCTCTTACATGGTGAAGCCATTATTTTAAAAATTATAAATTTTTTAATTGCATGTTAGATATAAGTATAATTATACTATGTGTAATTGTATAGTAAATGTATAGTAAAATAAAATTTATTACAACCACTCTAGATAACAATTCAATATAAAATGAGCCACTTTTTTTTTTTTTTTCAAAAGTGTCTTTGTTCACTATAATTTCAAAGTTTTTGTGATAATTACAGGTTGTTGACAGCATGGATGCTTTCACATGGGCAAGAAAAACAAACTGCAGCATTCATATATGGTTTCAGAGAAGTTCTTCCTTTAGAATGGCTACAGTATTTTGATGAATACCAACTAGAAGTAAGGACAAAAAAACCTTCTCTGAATCACTTATTCATTATACTTAATTAGTATTATAATGTGGACTTATTGTTATTATTATATGATCTTCAAACTCCATCTTCATGGAGAGAGAGAAAGTCTGAAGGCACATTACAAAAGGCTCACACTTATTATTCATACGATATCTATCATATCATTCCTTAAACTCTTTCACTAACAATGAATGCACTTATCATCTGTCTCCGACAATTCAACTTATTCACTATTCTTCTCCAAACAAAAAAATGCAGTCTTCTCTCTCTCTTTCTCTCTTCTTATCAGGTATTAAAAATTTTCTCCTGTACCTGTCCTAAGTAACTAGATCTGTGCATCACAAATATGACATCAGTATATAGCACTTTTTAATTGTATATTTTTTGATAACTGTGGTAAAGGTATTGGAGAAATTGGACAGAGATGGAATACAAAGTTGAATTGATGAACATAAGAATTTATCCACAGGATTGTATGCAATTATTCAATGATGATCTTGTTTCAATAATCTGTTTACTATGGTTGGCTGTTAGATGAAACTAAATTGTGTATTGGAGAATGATGTCTTAATAGAGATGAGACAAGCAGTGTATCAATTTTGTTCTGAGACTACTTATTTATTTATTTTTAATTGGTGATATTATGTTACGGTGTTGGGAGTGGGGACTGGATACTATGAGATATGCAATAAAGCAAGGGATAATCATTATGGAAGAATTTAACTATGAAAACCGCAAATGGGATAAGAAAGTTCATGATATATGTATGAAAGGAAAGCAAGTTCTCAAATTTCTTAAGGACCATTATTGTACCATTAAATACCATTATTATATATTGCTGATCATGAACAGTGTATTCATTTTCCGAGCATATTCTCACTGCCTTTCAGGCATCTAGAGCACTTAGTATTCTAAATATTCTTTTCATTCGTTTCTAATCCTTCTACCCCATCCTCATCCCTTTAGGAAGAAAACCTGTTTTACTAGGATGAAATACTCTAATAAAATGGTCATTAAGTAACTCTACTATCGTCTTCACTAGTCACCCAACCACCTATACAATGAGACTGATTTCTGGCACAATTAAATCAATGCCCACACACTGGCTTCCAGCTCTTAGTAACATTGTTCCACCGAATCTGCACAGGACTAAGACTCTCTTACAGGAGTATAAGAAAATCTTGGAGAACACAGCCCTACCAATACATTTAGATTTCCCAGACTTAAGCGTACAACGATTGAGATCAAGACATCCACCACTACAATTAGCCCAACTACTACTACAATCTAACTTTGACCTGAAGCAAAAGTGGCAAGAACAGTGGGAGAGCCAGACAGATGACATCACAAAATTTTCTCTCAATGAATTACAAGAAATTTTTGATGCTTGATCACACCTCCCACGAAACTCCTGGACTCAGCTTAATAGAATACGAACTGGTCATGATGTATGTGCGGACATGCTTTTTAAATGGGGTAAACGACCAGACTCACATTGTGATTGTGGAGCACAGAGACAAACTGTGGACGATATTGTGACTCAGTGTTATCTCAGAGCATATTCAGGAGACAAATTGGACTTTTTAAGTGCTACACCCAAAGCTATGAACTATCTGACCAATATGGATGTAACCTTTTAATTTTATTGGTTTTTAAAATGACTTTTGACTTTTAATTTTATATGTTTTTAAAGTGACAGTGTATTGTACTACATGTTTTGATATTCATGCCATTCGAATAAATAAATAAATAACCCAACCACTTTCTCCATCTAGTAGTCATTTGTACAAAATCATTTCTCCTCCTGTTGACCACATAATTAAATAACTCCTTGAGATTTTCCTTGGTTTGTAGTACTGGTCTCCTCTCATATTCTAATTTTTCTTTTCTTATTATACTAATCATTTTTCTAGTTTGAGCTTCATATTTCTTATTCTATGTGCAGATATAGATCCTAAAAGATTATCTAAGGTGGTGCTGGATCTCTGGAATGTTGGGTATGAAAACAAATTAAGGAAATATCATTTACAGAGCCTTATGAATATGGTTGGGGGGTGGGGTATAATATGATTCAGACATATGAGTTGTGATAATTTAATTCCCGGAACAGCTGTGTAGTGTTGTCGTTGAGGTGATTTGGTTGAAGTGACGTGATAATCATCTTTGTACATGTTTTAACTAATGTGTGTGTAAACCTTAAGCCAATAGAGCCATTTGCCTAGTTGGCTATTGCAAAAAAAATAGAGATCTACATGTAAACTTTGGCGTAAAAATGTGTAATTGAAATTTGGAGCAGCATGTTAATATCAAATTTTGTGTGAAAACTGCTACCGAAACATTGGAGCTGTTGAAAGTGGCATATAGTGTGGATGCTCTGAAAAAGTCAAGTGTCTTTGAATGGCATAACAGATTCAAAGGTGGGCGAGAAGATGTGAACGATGACCCCAGAATTGGGCAGCCGAAAACAAAAATGACAGACACAAATGTGAACAGAGTGTGAGATTTGGTATAGTCTGACAAACGATTAAGTGTGCGATTTTTAATGGCTGATGAATTGCAAATGAATCGAGAAACAGTCAGGGTAATTTTAACTGAAGAATTAGGTATGCAAAAGATTTCTGCAAAGTTTTTGCCTCAGATCTTGAAGACGAACAGAAGCAGTGGTGTGTTCAAGTTGCAACTCATTTTTCTGCAAATAAGCACATGTTTTGCAGAAGAGTTGCCAGATGAGAGGATGGAAACAGTAGGAGAGATGGAATGAGAGAGAGAGAGAGAGAGATATGGAAGTGCTAGAAGAGGAGAGAATGGAAACAGTAGGAGAGAGAGGTATGGGAATGCTAGAAGAGAGAATAGCAGTAGAGGAGAGGAAATGAGAGAGACCTATGGGAATGAAAGAAGAGAAGAGAGGGAATGGTAAGAAGTATAATGTATGGTGACTCAATAATCTGTGGTGTTCAAGATAGGATGGCTATGGCAATTAAGAGAGGTGAAAGGGTGGATGAGATGATTGTGATGGTAGGAACAAATGTCTTGAATGGTAATGTAAGTCGGGCAGCGAGAGATATGAGATTTTTGCTTAAGGCTGTACAGAAGAAGACAGAGAGAGGAGAAATAGTGTGCATGTTGCCTAGGTATGATAATGACGAGCTGAGCAGATGAGCGGTGATATTGAATGGCATAATAGCGAGAATGTGTGACAAGAGAGGACTGGTATATGTGGATGCTTGGAGTGCGTTTGAGGAAAGAGAGGAATTGTATGCGAGAGACCACTTACATTTGAATGAGGAAGGACGTAGGCATCTGGAGAGATTGCTGTTCTGAATGAATCAGTGTGTCCCAGGGAGGATGATAGCAGGGGTGGCCTCTTGTGGGAATGGATACTTGGGAGAAGGGAGACGATGTCAGGTAGCACTGAGCCCAGTGGAGTCTAGAAGGGATAATGCTGGGTATAGAAACAATGGCATTTATATGCTTTATACTAATGCCAGGAGTATCCGGAATAAGAGAGAGGAATTGGTGGCGCAGATAGCATCAGCCTGGCCAAAAGTTATTGGGATCATTGAGACGTGGTTGACAGAAGGGGATATAATAACAGGCATAGAAGCTGCTGGATACAGCATTTTTCGTCAGGATAGGAGGGGAAAGCATGGTGGTGGGGTACTGCTTATGATAAGTGATGACCTATGTCCTCTAAGAGTGGAGGCTTTGGAAGGAAGTGAGACAAATGATTTTGAGAGCATGTGGTGTGAGGTAGAGGTAGGCAAGACAGGATATTTATTGGGGTGTTGCTACAGACCCAGGAGCACAGATGATGGGGACCAAGAGATGTTTAGACAGTTAAGTTTGGCAAGTGCAAGAAGAATGATTTTTATGGGAGATTTTAACTACAGTAGTATAAATTGGAGAGAGGAAGATGCATGTAGCAATAGGGGAATGGAATTTCTAGAATTCTTGAGGGACAAATGTCTTGGGCAACATGTAACAGAGGGAACAAGAAGTTCGGGAGTTTTGGATTTTGTTATAGCATCAGAAGAGTTGATAATAACTAAAATGACATCTCTCCCACCAGTTGGAGAGAGTGACCATGTGGTTTTGACTTGGAGGGTGAATAGACATGCAGGAGTATCAAAGAGACGGGAACTTATGTGGAATTATAAAGCAGGTGATTATAATGGTCTTAGACGTCAACTTCGGGAAGTTTCATGGAGGGAGGAATTGGAA
Source organism: Typopeltis vanoorti (assembly GCF_054136105.1). Classification (NCBI taxonomy): domain Eukaryota; kingdom Metazoa; phylum Arthropoda; class Arachnida; order Uropygi; family Thelyphonidae; genus Typopeltis; species Typopeltis vanoorti. The sequence continues at coordinate 7,536,678 of NC_143571.1, forward strand.
GGCCGGGATATCATTAGTGCGTGGGAAATTGTGAAAGAATATTTGTTAGCAGCAATGGTAAGTTGTATACTATGAGTGAAGAAGAGGACACAATTTGGAGTAAAGTGGATGACAAACAATATTAAACAGGAATTGCATGTGAAAAAGAGGCTATGGAAGAGATATAAGGAGACAGGTGAAGAGAGGATGCATGAAGAATATAAGACACAGGCCAGAAGAGTGACTAGTATGGTAAGAAAGGCAAAACTGGAATATGAGAGGAGATTGTCCCTAAGCTCCAAAGAAAATCCTAGGGAATTTTTTAGCTATGTGGCCAGTAGGAGGAGAAATGACTGTGGAAGAATGATATTATTGGATAAAAATGGGAATAGAGTGACTAATGCAGAGGACACTTTATTGGAGTATTTCATCCTGGAGGAGTCAGTTTTAATGCTAGAGGGATAGGACAGATTCGAGGTTTAGAGGTACAGGAGGAGAGTGTGTTTCAGATACTGAGTACTCTTGATGTCATTAAAGCTTTGGGACTGGATGGTATTTCACCATGAGTTATGAGAGAATGTGCCAGGGAACTAACAGTGCCTTTAACCTGGCTTTTCAATGAAAGTCTGGCTGCAGGAAAGGTGCCAAGGGAATGGAAGGAAGGTAAGATAGTGCCATTGCATAAGGGTGGTAACAGACTGGAAGTGTCTAATTATAGGCCAGTTTGTGTGTCATCAGTATTGTTAAGATATTGGAGAAAGTAGTGAGGGACCGTATACAGCATTGGGAAGATGAAGGTAATGTTATCTGTGAGAGTCAACATGGATTTGTGAAAGGGCGCTCTTGTTTTAGCAATATGCCAGTCCTTTATAATAAAGTTGCAAGACCATTAGATTAGAGAAAGGCATATACTGCAATTTTCTTAGACTCAGCGAAGGCATTTGACAGGGTGCCACATGATAAGCTGATATTTAAGTTGCAGCACATGGGTCTGGATGTCAGATTGGTTAACTGGATTCAGAATTGACTGTCTGATATATATCAGGGAGTTGTATATGGTGGAACAGTTTCAAGGAGGCAGAGGGTTACAAGTGGGGTCCCACAGGGCTCAGTACTAGGACCTATATTGTTTAACCTTTATATCAATGACATTGCCAGTGGATTGCAATTGGATATTCAGTTATTTGTGGATGATGCAAAGCTGGGAAGGATTATCAGTAATTGTGCGGATGTGGTAACCCTGCAAGAGGATTTGAATAAGCTAGATAGATGGGCAAATGAATGGGGGTGTCAAGTTTAATGCAGCAAAATGTAAGGTCTTGAGGTTTGGGAAACATTGATGGGATGCTGCATACTCTATGGGAGGAGTTATACTGGAGGAAGTAGGGGAGACAAGAGATCTGGGGTTGATGATTGATAGAAACCTGAAATTGAGGGTACGTATTGCAAATATGGTGAAGGTAACACAGAGGATTGCTGCAATTATGAGAAGGACACTGACCTGCAGGGATAAAAGGGTTATCATTCCGTTGTATAAGTCTCTGATCAGACCACACTTAGACTATTGTTCTCAGATTTGGTCCCCAGGATTTGAAGGAGATAAATTAACTGTGGAGAGGATACAAAGATGGTTTCAGGGCTATACAGTTTTCTTTATGAGGTTCAGCTGAGGGAATGTGGACTGCAGAATTTGGTGGATAGAAGAAGGAGAGGTGATATGATTGAGACTTTTAAACTATTGAGAGGTGGTTACAGGGTTGACACTGGGGAGTTCTTTCGCTTAGTTGAACAGCGGGAAGGAGTGATGACAAGAGGCCATCCCTTGAAGTTATGAAAGGAAACTGTTTGCAAGAGGGTGAGGAGTGGTTTCTTTGCATGGAAGGTGGTTGAACCATGGAATGCATTGCCTGATGGAGTGGTGAGTGCAAGAACGATAAATGAGTTTAAGGAGTGGTATGATAGACTTTGTGTTTCTTAGGGGGAGACCTCCCCTCGATGTGTCTTGATAGACTTTATATTCTTAGGGAGGACCTCCCACGAACAGTCTTTTGACTCTATGGAGGCCTGAATAATAATAATAATGATAATAATGTTTCCAAGAGTAATTATGTTTGACAAAACCTGGTGCTTCCAGTATGATCCCAAAACAAAATGCATGCAGTGGAAAACTCCAAGTTTGCCATGTCCAAAAAAAAGCACACATGTCATGTTCGCAGTTCAAGACCATGCTGGTGTGTTTCTTTGATCACAAGGGGATAGTCCACTATGAATTCATTGAACAGGGACAAACTATCAACCAACAATATTGTTTAGAGGTGCTGAAAAGATTACAAGATTCTGTTCGGAGAAAAAGATCTGAATTTTGGTCTGACAAGTGGATCATCCATCACGACAATTCACCATGCCATAGTGTGCTCATCATGAGAGAGTTTCTGGCCAAAAAAAATCTATTAACGAATTAGGTCATCCTGCTTATTCACCCGACTTAGCTCCCTATTATTTCTGGCTGTTTCCAAAATTAAAGACTGTGCTAAAAGGATAAAGATTTTCTGACATCGCTGATATCCAGCATAATGTGATAAAGGAACTGAAGAGTATTCCAGAAAAAGAGTTCCAGGCCTGTTTCCAAAAATGGGAACACCGTCTAAACCAGTGTATAAATGCATAATGGGACTACTTTGAAGGTGACAGTAGCCACTAATGTATAGTTCCAAACGTAGGTTTTTTTTACAAGTGCATTCCAGGAATTAAATTGTCACACCTCAGATAAATTGGTAAGGAATTGTTTTTTTTTTTACCAGTTAAACATGGAAGAAATTGTTTATAAAATGGAGAGAGAGAGAGAGAGGCTATCCCTGGAAGCCATATAAAAGAGTGTGAGCAGGAAATCCCTAGTTCATCGATATTTTTACATTCTGTCTTTTCTCACTCAAGATATGCTGTTTTCCATTACTCTTAACAAATATTTCTTAAGTAATGCTCTAAATTCTGAAAATTTTTGGCCAAAAATAGCTTTTCTTTCTTTGTATGATTTCTTAACTAGCTTCCATACACCAATGATCACTCTTTGTTCAAATTCTTCTATTCATGGTACTGCCAGGATGAAATCTGAATTTGTTAGTTCCTAAGTATATTATAATCACTTCCATATAATTCCGCATAAATAACTTTTTCTTGAAACCTCAACATTCCTATTCATTTTCAAGTCAAGGCATGATTACTCTTACCTCTTACTAAATAAGATCAAGGATGACATTTCAGTTACAATCACATCTCCTAATGCTATTACCAAATCCAGAACTTTTGATCCTCATGTTCCCTGCACATGTGCTGTCTCTGACATTTGTCCCTCAAGAATTCCAGAAATTCAGTTCTCTTATTACTATAAGCTGATTCCTCTGTCCAGTCTATGTTACAGTAGTTTAAATTTCCCATAATGATCAAGGCAGTAACTTCATCAGTTCACACTGGTGAAGTTAATTTGCCTGAATATTCCCACTCATCACTTTCTGTGTTGCCTGGCCTATAGCAGTATCCCACTAAATATCCTGTTTTACCCATGTCTACGTTGCACCATACACTCTCAAAGCCACATATTCATGTTCCACATATTTCAGACCTCTCTTCCTACACATTCTCACTATCATATTTTTCATTATCACTTCTCAACTGTCCATTATCATACTGAGGCAGCACTCTCTCTCTGACTTTTCTGTTATACAATCTCTAACATTATTCTCAAATCTTTTGCTACTAGTTCACACTGCCTCTCAGATCATTTGTGTCAACCATCACAATCATCTCATCTACATTTTGACATTACCTTTCTTCTTTGCTAGAGTCACATAATTGTTTCTCCTTGCAAGCACACTTTTAACATTGTAATGTACACAGTCCAAATCATTGAATTTCCATAAATTATGCTCCTCACAGCCCCCATTCATTCCTTTCTGACTGGTATCTCCTCTCTCTCTCTCTCTCTCTCTCTCTTGACTTCTTCTCATTTCCTCGTTTTCCCTTGGTCTCCCATTCTGTCACACCCCCTCTTTTTCTTGCTTTTTTACTTCCTAATGTCTTCTCACTTCCATTCTCTCTTCTCTATAATTCTCATGCCTTTCTCTCACTCTCATTGTTGTTCTCCTATCATCAGTTAACTTTGTTTCAAGTCTCCTTAATTTTTCCATTCACCATCCTCAACTCAATCTTCATGCTTTCCACTTCATCTCTCAGCATCTATATTTCCATCTCCAAACATCTTGCCTTTACTTGATATTTATCCACACGAGTCATTCATCACTACTACTACATCCTCCTCAGTCATACTGTCTACGATTAAATCCATTGATACCTCTTGAATATTTTCCTTACCTTCAATCATGCTACTCATATTTCTCTTTGCTGACACCCGTTTGTTTCCAGTACACTATTTCTGCTGTTGCTAAACCTGAGATTCTAACACTCATGTCACCCATTACTTCCATTTGCTTGCTTTTGCAGCTAAAATTATATAAATAAAAGTTAAATGTGTTCATTCATTGTAAAAATACAACACAGATGCACATTAATATGGATAATGCATATAACATGATCTTTGCATGATTTTGTAGATGATGCTATGTGGTGTGCAAGAAATTGATGTGGAAGATTGGAAGATACATACCATCTATCATAATTATACGTGTGACAGCCAACAGATAATATGGTTTTGGCAGTTTGTAAAAGAGATGAACTGTGAAATGAAGGCTAAATTGTTACAGTTTGTAACAGGAACATGTAGACTTCCTGTTGGTGGTTTTGCAGAATTAATGGGTGAGTAATGAAATGTTAACTGATCCTTAAGTTTTGTCTGCATAAAAAGTTTTTATTTATATATTTATGTTTTTTATTCATTTCATGAGTTTTATGCGATCAGTAATGTTATGGGAAAGAAGGATAAAAGGAGACATGCCACAGAACTCTTTCCTTAGAGCCATCCATCACTGTTTACTTTAAGGATAAGTAAGTAAGTTAATAATATTTTGAGTGATTTGGGGACAATATACAGTTGCTTGTTGATGATGCAAAGTTGAGAACATATATATAAAAAGTGATTATATATAATGTGTCTTCTAGTGTATCAAATCTATTTAATTCAATTGATCTATTTAATTGTGCTTTGACAAGATGAATGTGGATGTTAAGGTTACTTGCTAAGTATGAGATTTTACACTTATTTAGAACATGGAGAGGCAAAATTATGTACCATGTTATTGGAACGGTGCTGCAAATTAATCAGTAATTAATGAATGTGGACAAGGTGAAGAAAACATAAGATCTGAGATGAGAATAAGGAATTGCCATTCAGATGAAACATTGCAAATTAATGAAAACAACTCAATTGATTATTGCAGTAACGAGAAAATTATTGACATGAGTAGAGACAAAGAAGCAGTTGTTTCATTGTACTTCATCATATAATACTTCCTGGATCACGATGCATCAGAACTACTGTACCCAGTATCATTATGTTGGATTGAAAGGTGAGAATGAAGAAGCTCTGAAGAGGACCATTAGTGAGTAACGATAGTAGTATTGTGACTGTAGAATGTTAATTAAGATGCTGGAGTAAGGAAATAGAGAATATAGTCTAAAGGAATTGATACAAACAGAAAAAAAAAGAAAGTTATATGATTGAAACATCACCTGTGAAGTGAAGCTTTCTAGATAGATATCGAGAAAATTATTCACAGATGGAAAAGGAAGAAGAAAAACTATTTTCTACATCTTCCTCTTTGTATAGTTGAGGAAATACAAACTCTTCATAAAAAAGACTCTGAAGGACAAATTGAACTGTATAAGAGTGATGGACTGTATTCAAATGATTTTGCTACCAATTATATATTTGGTTTAATCTTTTATCCAAGTGTAAGCAAACAAAGTTTATGCCTAAATAAGATCAAGGTATTTAGGTATTTTCAGGACTGGGGCAACTTGTGGTAAAAGCCTATTTAAATCATTCTGCAAAAACTGCATATCAGCAGCATTGCTGATTACCCTACCTATCTTTACATCATCAGCAAATAACTGTATGCCACTTGTCAAATCCTTCCCAATATCATTAATGTACAGATTGAATAACAGTGAACCAAGCACTGATCCTTGTGGTACAAGGATCAGTGCTTGGTTCACTATTATTAGCATGGATAAGCCATCCTCTTATCCATGCTAATATTCCATAACCTAGACCCATTTTCTCCAATTTATGCAGAAGTCTGCCATTCCGTATTTTATCAAAAGCCTTAGAAATCCAAAAGTATCACTGTGTATCCATTCCACTTGTCTAGTTCAATGGCATCGTTGTTATAGAATGTGAGCAAGTTTCTAAAACATGACCTTCCCTTAGTAAACCCATGTTGCTCATTGCAAAGTAGAGATTCACTGTCAACCATTTCTGAATGCAGGCCCTAACCAATTTTTCCAAAATCTTCACCACCACTCCTGGGATACTAATAGGTCGATAGTTGGATACATCGGTCTTTGCACCACCCTTGTGCAATGGAATTACCATACATTCCTTCCATTCCTGCAGAATCTTCCTTGTCCTGAGACTCATATTAAACATCCTGGTTAAAGGAATGGCCACTTCAGCTGAACACTCTTGTAGCACACATGTTGATATTCCATCAGTTCCTATTGCTGAATTCTTATTCAGTTTGTGCAACAGCTCTAATATCTTGGCCTCACACACACACCTGCGTTTCTTCATCTAGTGAAGAGGTAACAGTGGGCTCAATGTTGCGTTCACCAGGTTGATAGCTTTTAACAGAATGGGTACTCATTAACTGAACAACCTCTTCTGCATCTGTAACCCCTCACGCCATCTGAATTTAGAAGAGTTATTCTTTCATATTCATTCTTTTTTTTACTTGCAGCATATTGATAGAATTCTTGTGGGTTATCTTTAGCACGCAGAGCCAGTTTCTTTTCATAATCAGACTTTGCTTTCCATAAAACAGTTGTAACTATTCTAGCCTGCTGCTTATAGCGTTCATAACAGACATCATCCTTATGCAAACAGTGTTCCTTCCACATCGTCTTTTTCTTACAAATATCTTGATTAATAAGATTACATATCCATTTGACTCCTACTCTGTTTATTCTTCGAACTCTTGGGACACATTCTGATATTGTTTAAATGTTTCCCATGCACTGTCGATATTCTTTCCATCCAGCAATCAATCCCATTCCACTGAACTCAGTATACTCCTCAGTTCATAATTTCCTGCTTTGTAGTTCAGCATGTAATCTTTTCTGAATGGAATATTCATAAACTTAGTCACTTCCCAAGTGAGTACCACATGATTACTGTCACCAAGTGGGAATAGTTACGTCTTCAACTGAAACCCCCCTCTGACACTATAATCAAATCTAACACTCTTTGACCATGAGTTCCTTCTGTCACATGCTGCTTGAGGGAGTTGTCCCGCAACAGCTCAATAAATGCATTTTCATTCTTCTCATGAGATTCTACTGCTACCCAATCAATATTTGGATAATTAAAGTCTCACATTAAGATTACTCTTTTCGCACTCACCTTTTCTATTTGGTGATGCATTTCTTAATCACTAGCAACCGATCCATCAGGTCTGTAACAACACCCCACTACGTAATTTTTCTTGTTAGATTCCACCTCACACCAGATGGCTTCAAACTCACTGCCACATGAAATATTGTTATTAGTATTACTACATTCACAGATCTGAACTCTAACTGGATTTAAGTCATCCAATATCATGAGCAGCACCCCCCCCCTCCTCTCCTATCCACCCTATCCTTCCTAAAAATACTGTACCCATGACACTCGATACCAGTTAGTAGGTCTGATTCTGATAGCCAGGTCTCACTAATTTCTACAATTTGAGGTCGCAACATATTGACTAAGACAATAAACTTTACCCCTTTGTTTCTGATACCCCTAGCATTCGTGTACAGACATAATTATCATCTACCTGCACGTTCTTTTGTATTCTCTTGTTTGCAGTCTGCCTGACACAGTTGGACAACTTGTAGATCTCTATTTTTTTCTAATGTCTTACATATGTAGACATCTTTGCACACATCTGATGGGTCCGACAAACACAAACCCGAAATCGTTCTCGCCTTGTCAACATTTCCATTACAAAGCCCATTCCCATCATTAACGCAGTTATATACCATTGTCGCTCTTACACTAACATTCACACCATTCCTCCCTTTATAATTTAGTTTCCCCTTACTCTCTGTGTTAGGTCTCATACCAGTCATTAGTTTTTCCAGACTCCTGATACCAAAGGAATTCAGGTGTAGGCCATCCCTCTTATACAAATCCAATCTTCCCTCAAACTCACTCCACACATCCAAAAACTCACATTCCTTCTACATAGCCTATGCATCGAATCGTTTGCCATCATTTGAATTCATTTTTATCATAGCAAGGTAAAATACTAACAATTTTCACTTTCTCACTCTTCACTCTTGCCTCTTCCAGCAACCCTTTCATGTCCTCTCTCATACTGAACTTATCGCCAGTTAAATCATTCGTACCTACTACAACTACCATTTCATTTACTTTTCTTTTCTGTTTTTGAATTACTTGAGTTATATTTTTAATTTTTGCTCCAGGAAAACTCGATGTTATAACTCTCTAATCTATAGCATGTTTTATTATTGAGTCACCATACCAAATAACTTCTTTCTTTTTACTAACAACGTCACTTACCTGTTTCCTTGCTTTGTTGTTTCTTATTTGCCTGTTCATTTTTCTTTTTCTCCCTATGCTCATTTAAACGTCTCTCAACTTTTTGCAATTCCCATGTTGTCTCTCTGATGATCTGCTTCAACTTCGCTATTTTGGTAGTTAATTCATTTTCCTTAACCTCCTTTATGTGCACAATAACCTCGTTGGCAGGACTAACCTTATTCTCGCCTATGGTGCTTTTTTTAGCATTACCTTTCTTGCCCTTTTTTGGCACCATTTTAAACATATAAACATATACTAAATATTAAAATATCTTAATAAAAATATATGATAAAATAATAAATACACTATAAAACACTAAAATCTACACTAGTATACTATAAAACACTAATTTTCTAAGGGAAAACACAATAAAAACAGGCAAAAGTCACCAACTTTACAGGAGCACTAAATTCGCCATCCAACCACCATGTATCCTTGAACCAAAAAAAAAATACTAATTAACAAAAGTATTTTGCAGAAAGTTGCATTTTTGAATGAACTTGAAAAATATAATTTAATATATAATTTCATTACATGTAATAATATTATATATAATAATCAGTTAATGACATTCCCTTATAGGAAGTAGGTGAGGCTTTTTAACCCTACCTAGCTTTTGGAGACCGAGTTGGCAGTTCAGTCTCCATTTTAGTCAATCAGAGATAGCTGGCCCATGACTATCGCTAATTAAAAGCGATCACCAACGAAGAGATAAGCAAACAAGTGCTGCCATCTCTTTTTACATAAACCTAACAGGATATGTTACTGTCTAAAATAATGTGGATGCTATGCTTGATTTTTCTTCAGTTTACTGGACAAAAACTCAAGTTTCTGGGAGAAAAAATCTGCTTGTCGATGCCAGAGATCAACTAACTCAGGAATCTGGTGAAGAAAGGCTTAGAAAAAGTTCCTCCAGTCAGGAACTAGACTTGAACTTAAGTCTGTCTTCATAGTGCAGAGGATGAAAGCTCCACTTCCACTGAGTATATTTTTATTAACACTAAAGCATCTATGTACAATCAAAATAAATATATATACAACTATTTACAATATATACATTTGTACATAGAATGCTTATTCTAATTGACATTTTGATTTACATTTCTTGAGGCTACTTCTACTGAGGTTATTTGTATCAACAACAGCAGCTGTGTACATTTAAAAATAAATATATATAAATACATATATACAGCTATTTACAATTTGTACATAGGCTGCTAATTCTATTAGGCATTTTCATTTACTCGTTACAATATACTTATGACACCTGTTTTACAATCACTGTTTAAATAAGATACAACATCACATGCTCAATTTCTATTTTCCTTATTGTCCTATTGAATTGCTTGAGCTGTTATTTTTGTTGGTATATGTTACATAGTGATTTCAGTCTATAAGTTCCATTATCAGATCAGTCTGTTCTCGTTTATATATATATATACATACACACATACATACATATACATATATACATACATATACACCCACACACACATATACATATACATACATATATATGTTAGCATTGACATTTTCCATATGTACAATTCGTTTTACATATATCTTCATTTTATATCTTTGTTCACATATTTTGGAAGACTATTTTATTAACTTAATTTAAATGCACATCTTATTCTTAAAATACATACATTGCTTATGTTTTTATTTACATTTATATATGCATATATTTTGGTAGTATCTCTATATCTCATGCAGATTTTATTTTTTTGTAGGCACTCTTATTTTTACAAAAAGAATTCCATCTTGCTTTAACATTATATTGTTTGCTTAACTTAAGAGGTAAATCTGTAGTTTCTTATATACAAAGTTTTCTGAATTGCAGAATTAGTTACAGGTCTATAAATGGATAATATATCCTATTAACATTTTGGGTTATTATCATGTTATGAACTTATGTTATCTGCATTTCTTACAATTGACATTTCTACCGTCCTTGTGTCTGTATATACAAGAACATATACATATGTCTGGTAGTATATCTTAATCTACATATTTATTACTAGAGTAGTAATAAATATGTAGGACCTTGATTTTTTTTTTTTTTTTTTTTTTTTTTTTTTTACACAATTAGATATACATATATATATATATACAGGGTGTTCGGGATAAATTTGACAGTTTCGTAAGGAAAAAGAAAATCTTCTTTGTATCTATTAAATTTAATGAATTGACAAAAAAACATTACAGGCAGAGTTAATTACAATACTATCAACAAGATTTACTCAAAATAACCACCATTAGCATCGATCACAGCTTCAATTCTGCTTCGGAACCTCGAACAAGCTGATGCTACAGTCTCCCTGGGAAGGGCCGCAAAAACTGTTTTAATTTTATCCATTAACTGGGCTTTTGTATTACTGGAAGTGCGATTGGTGTCTTTTTCAACTGCGCCCCATACAAAATAATCCATGGGGTTAAGGTCTGGGGAGTTTGGAGGCCAAACATTTGGACTGGTGAAGTCGTAGAAATTTTCAGACAACCATTTTTGACTTTTCCCAGAGGTGTGGCAAGGGGCCGAATCCTGCTGCCATACATACGGCCTACCATTGGCTACCCTTGTTATCCAGGGCTTGACTACAGTTAGCAACTCCACGAACAAAGCCCGAATTCCAATGCCAGGGTTCTTCAACACCTGTTCCTGCAGATTTGCGAGGAATTCTGCTGTACGAACGCAATCAGATCATCTGCTAGGGATCTTTCTTCTTGCTACATCCTCGTAGTCACCATTGCAAGTCTCTAGTTCATGCCTGATTGTTTTTACTGTATTCAGGGAGCATTGGGCAGCAGTCGTAATATCCTTATTTTGATGGCGGGCACGAATCATCATGATACAAGTTATTCTCTTCCATGATTCAGGTGGGTTCCAGCTATCCATCCTTTCTGACATCTTGTATATGAATGAAGAAGGGTCCAAACTTTTAAATGAAGAGAAGTGTGTGTTAATACATGTAACTTACGGAAAAATATAATTAATTATAAATATGTCAAATTTATCCCGAACACCCTGTATATATAACATTCTTATCCCTTATATATAGGCGTACCTATATATTATTATTAATATTTTTATTATTTTTTTAAACTTTTATTTATTTATTTATTTTAATTATTTTATATACATATATACTTTTTTTTTAATTTTTTTATTTTTATTTTTTTTTTTTTTTTATTAGTTTTGATATCTTGTTGTCATTATTCCTCTCGTTGTGGCGAATGAGCCTACGTTAACAGCACCTTTGTCTGGGATTATGCTTTTTGTTCAGATAGTGGGTTATCATTATTGTCTACCACTAACTATGGGGGTTCCATTATCGGTATAAGTTTTATTTTTCCTTCTTCAATTAGGCCGAGTTTCCTCCATTGCTGTGTTGTTATGCTTTTGGTTTGTGTAGTGTTTATGATAATTTCCTTTAAATAATTGTTAATTTTTGCTAGTATGTCTGGTCTGGTGTCTCTTCTGTGTATTTTATCACATCTGTGGGACCATATTGCATACATTGTTATTATTATGATTATTAGTTCTGTTTTTTTCATTTTTTGGTCTTCCAACCAAAATAATGTGTTTTCAGAGAATGGTTGTGTCTTATGTAGGAATTTCTGTATGGTGTTCTACTGTGGACGTTTTGCTACAGAACATCATAATATAATATATTGTTTCTGGGTCGGGACAGAAATGACACTTCGCTGGGCCTTGTAGTGGGATTTTTTTGCTACACACCACATTTTTTTGGGGATACAGGCATGGTGTACTTTATAGAAGAATGTTTTGTATTTTGGTGATATTGGAAGTCGGAAAACTTTGCTAAGCACTGGACTTAGCCTAATTTCTCCTTTTCTTATTTCCCTGTGTTGGGGAGGTGGGAATGTCACTTGACTTAATGTTTTATATAGTTTTCTTGGTTTAATTGTCAGTAAGGTTTCGGTATCTGAGTGTTTCATTATATATATGTACCCTTCGGCTATTTCTTTGAACATTCTCGGGCTTGGTTTTTTTATATCTGGAAGTGAGCTTATAAAACTATGCGGCAAACACTTTTGTAAGAATGTTGCCACATAGGCATGATAGGTTTTTGTGTGTGCTCGGGCTGCTGTTATTGCCCTGCCGATGAGAGTTTTCAGATGGATGTTTAGCAATGCTAAACCTCCAGCTTCAACTTCATGGAAGAGTGTTGATCTGCGCATGGGTTCATACTGAGAGCCCCAGATGTATGTAGCGCATAGCCTGTGTATTTTTTCGGCCCACCTTCCGTGATACGGGGTATTGTGTATCTTGTACCACAGGCGAGATGTTAGGTAGATGTTGCAAACCCGGGCTCTTCCTCTGACGGACAGCTGTCTAGGGTGCATTGCATTAATTTTCTTCTTTATGCCGTCATGGAGTTCTTTCCACTGTTCTTCGTGTGATTCTGAGCTTCTGATGTTGATGCCCAGAACTGGTATGTAATTATTCACCTGTATTCCTGAAGGAATCCTTGGTTGATTTTCCCACTTGCCAATTATTTTGCAGTCGGATTTTGCCAGATTCACATTCAGTGCTGAGGCTTTGCTGAAGTCTTTTATTATTTTGAGTGTTTTGTCCAAGGATTTTTGTGTTCCTAGTGTTAAAGTGACGTCATCAGCATATGCCAAAATTTTGGCGTCACTTTCTCCGTGTATATGTGTTCCTTTGATATTGTTGTTTGTGTTAATGGCTATAATGAGCGGTTCTAGGGCTAGAACAAATAGAGCCATGGATAGTGGGTCTCCTTGCCGGATGGAACATTTTATTGGGAAGGAGGCTGAGAGATTTTTATTGATGATCAGCCTACTTTCCGCATTTCTGTACAAAAGCTTAATCGTTTCTTTCCAGTTTACTCCAACTCCTATTCGGTCTAGTGTTTCAAACAGGTATTGGTGGCTAACTGTGTCAAATGCCTTTTGAATATCTAGACCCATTACAATACATGGATTTTCTGTGAGGCTGTAATAATCGCAAATGCATTGGAGGTGCATTATTGTGTCAAGAATATTTCTTCCTTTCACTGCACATGATTGTGCTGGTGAGATAAGTTTATGGAGGTGCTTTTGTATTCGGTTTGTAAGTATTTTAGATATTATTTTGTAATCAGTATTCAGTAGGGTTATGCCTCTCCAGTTTTTTATGTCTTGTAACTTCTGTTGATCCCCGACCTTTGGTAGTAGTACAATGTGTCCTGTGTTGAATTTTGCTGGCGTTGTCTGTGTTGTAATCATCGTGTTGATCATTTTAATAAAAATATGTTCAAATTTTGGGAAGTATTCTTTATAGAATTCGCCTGTTGTCCGTCTTCACCTGGTGATTTGTTATCCGGGAGCTGTTTCACTATAAGATGGCATTCTGCTATGGTGATTGGTGCGCCGATCTCCTCAGCCTCCTGCTGGGTGATTTTGGGGAGGAGTGAAAGGAATCTTTTGCTTTCTTCCTGACTGCTGGGTTTTTCTTGAAATAGTGAAGAAAAGTATTTTTGAACACCACGAATTATTTCGAAGTCTTTATTTAGGGTTTGGCCTTCGTATGTTATGGTTTTTATTCTCTGTTTCGCGTTCTGTTGTTTCTCAAACAGCCATGCTGTTGAGGTCTTCCCTTCATCATTTTCAATTATTTTGAGACCAGCACGTAGCCACGCTCCTTCTATTTCCTGAAACTGTTTCGCTGTTATGCGGTTTTTAATTTCTTCTATTTCTGTTCTGATGTTTTCATTATTTCTGTCATGGTGGTGATACAATTTTGATAATTTCTTCGTGTCAGCGTTCTGTTTGTTCCTTTGTTGCTGCTTTTTTATTCTACTAATTTTGATTGCTGTTTGTTTTGTCATGTGTTTAAATTTCTCCCAGGCTGTTACAGCATTTTCTATGGATTCTATTTCCTTAACTATTTTCTCTATGTTATTGTTGAATTCATCGTCATCTTTAAGGTGTTTATTAAATTTCCATAGGGGGAAATTTCTGTTTGTAAACTTATCAGCTGTTTCTGTTTGTTGATATTGTAGTTCAGCGATCACCATATGGTGATGGCTGAACATGACAGGTGTGTGTTGTACAGTTTTGACCTTTATATTTCTGAATGTTTGGATGTATATGCGGTCTATTCTAGAGGCGTTTCCGGGTGCAAAATATGTGAATTCTTTCTTTTGGGGATGCAAGATTCTGAAGGCATCTGATAGGCCACAGTGGGTGAAAACTCTTGTGAAATTTTTCTGCGGAATTAAGTTTGGGTGTTCTTGATCCTTTTGTGGTTGTTCTGTAAAGTTCATATCTCCTGCTATTATTCAGTTATTTTTTTGTTGAATATAGTGTCGCACTTCCTCCCAGAAGGTGGTCTTATGATTATGCGTGGCTGGTCCATATATGTTAATTATGTTGTGTATTTTTTTCTGCCAAAGGAGCTCGACCTCCAGAACTCTATGCCTGATTACGACATTATGGGATAATATTTCGAGGTTACCCGATTTTTTTATTAGTGTAGTAACTCCACCTATTCCATTGGTCTGAGCCTCTTCGGCAACGATATGGTACATTGTTTGTAACTTGTATTTGAAGCTGTTTGATGGGTCAGTGTTGTTGTGTAGTCTAGTGTCTTGTATCATAAGTATATCGGGTCTGTGTTGAAAGATTAAATTAACTGTTAGTTGAATCGATGTTTTATTATTTAGCCCGTTTACATTTAGTGTGATGATTTTTAGATTGTGAGTCATAGTTAGAAAGTTGAAAGTTTTCTAGAGCCTTTTCTTTCAGGACACTTAGCTATTTTTTTTTTCTTTGGGTTCTGACTTCCGGCTTTTGGAGATGTTAGGCGTAAAATTTTGCTCTCTTTACTGGGGTCTGTTTAGTATTCCATTCTGATTTCTCTACTTCGTTTTCTAAATCCGTTTTACTTTTTTCTGTAATTTGTGTTACCGAGATGGTTTGAATTATTTCACTGTTTGGAAGTTCTTCATCTTCAACCGGGCAATTATTATTTAATTCTTCATTTGTGTTATTCAGAGTGATTTTTTTTTCTCTGTAGTTTCAGGTTTTGTTACTTTTTCTGAATTTGAAACTGACCTTTGGCTGTTAATCTCCTCGCCCGCCCAGATAATCCCTTCCTTTGCCTTTAGCGGAGAGTTATTCTCATTACATTCCGCGTGGCCGTGGGTGTTAAGCCCTGGGGTACTGCTCTCATTGACCCGATTATCTGCCTCAAATGCAATACTTGAGGTTATTTCCTGGAAGACTTCTGCTTTTTCAAGCTCATCGCATGTGTTCAGTTGACTGCCCAAAGGGTGCGCGGCCAACATGGAGGCATATGTCTGCCCTGGACATTGTTTAATATCGTGTCCGATTCTCTTGCATCGCTCACATTTAGATGCTGTACATTCTCTTCTTAGATTACCTACCTGCCTGAATCTGAAGCATATACAGGAGGTCTTCCTGGAATGATTACTAAGCCTGGCATTTTAGAAACTTTTATAATGTACGGGATATTTTCTATTCTGGCATCGTCATTCAATGTAATAGTCAATCTTTTTTTGTTGGATAATACATGCGCCCATTCTTTATCTTTTATATTGGATGCATTTTCAATACATTCTATTTTACCAAATGATTCAAAGTGCATGCCAACTAATCTGTTAGATATTTGGGGGGGCAACCAATGAATTAAAATATCTAATTTTCTAGATCTCACAATGGGGATAATTTCACATGTATGGTTATTAACATTAAGCGATTTTAATTTAGCAAACTTTTCTTTCAAAGAAACATGTTTAAATGAAATTATGAAAACATAACTGAACTTTAAGGAGCTAAGGTGCCATACATCGGAACCTCTTACCTTGCCTTTCAAACTTTCGATGATATCCAGTTCTGTATATGGGGCGCCAGAAGGATCACACTTTAGGATGCAGGCCTTGCTCCAATCTAGTTCATCTGGGAGATTCAACGATGAGAGAACATCTGAATTGAAATCCTTCGTTGTACTGGCAGCAGGTGACTGAAAGATGGTCGCTGATGCCTGTTCCATTGTGTTATGTAGATTTTTTACTGTAGAGACTAGGGATGTATCCTTCAGAGATCCAGTAGCCTTGGTACTTGTAGAGGTATTGCCAGATGAAACATTTCCTTCCGGTAGTTGTTGAAAGCTAGTAGCCTTAATAGGTGAGCTTGTATTAGCAAGTGAAGATTTTTCCGTGATCGACGACATGCTGTATGAAAGCAGACGGTACGTTAAGGGCAGCGTGCCCGCACTGGTAAGGCTTAGCAGCACTAATCCTCTTACGCTCGAACACTAAGGAGCACACAAAAACACGTCTGCTCTGGTCAGAGTTCACGCCACTTCTAACTCCACTTCCACTGAGCTACACAAGCTATATATTGCTAATAAATGGTAATATATTATTATTATTATTATTATTAAGAGAGATCTCCAGTGAGTCAGAAACTCATCGAGGGAAGCCACATACTATATGAAAAAACTATCTTACTTATTTTTGAATTCATTCACACTGCTTGTACTCACAACATCCAATGGTAGTCCATTCCAATCATGCATCACCATTTTGAGAGGGAAAATCTAGCCCTCACCCCTTTCTTATCAGCATTCATTCTCACTTTTAAAGATGCCATCTTGTCCCTTCCCTGCCTGCTATAAACTGAAAAATTCCATCAATTGAAATACTGTATAATCCTTTCAGAAGGTTGTAAGACTCATTCATATTACTCTTTTTTCTCCCGTTTGCCAGTGCCTGCAGTCTACAAATTCTCAATCTGTCTTCATAATCAGTATTCCATAATCCTGATTTCATTTTCAACACTCTCTCAGAATTACAATGGAAACAGGAGATCAGACCTGCTCACAATAGTCCAAGTGAGGTTTCATTAAGGCTTTGTAAAGAGGTAAAATTACATCCATATCTTTACATCTCAAAGTTCATTTCAGAATTGCAATTATTCTCTGAGTTGTATTGGCAAACTTTGCTGTATGGCTCTTGACCTTCAAATTGCTATCTACTAAAACTCCAAGATCGCTAGCCTGTTCAGTTTCTTCTAGCATAATCCCACCAATATAATACAACACTGGATATCTAATCATGCCAAAGTGCATGTCAGCAGTATTCCTGATTACCCTACCTATCTTTGCATCATCAGGAAATAGCTGTCAAATCCTTCCCAATATCATTAATATATAGATTGAATAACAGTGGACTAAACACTGATCCTTGTGGTATAGCACTAGTTACCTTAAATCTTGCAGACTCACATTTCCCTGTATACCACTTTTTGATATCTGTCAGTTACAGTGGTGGCCGGTGAAAATTTTAAGTAAGGGTGTTATATATACAAAAAAAAAAAAAAAAAAAAAAACTTTTTTTTCCTAATCAGTAACGAATTTATTAATAAATAAATTGACATATTAAAAATTACTTTATTAAAAATATTTCATCCTCACCACGAACAAACACCAATAATTAATGTTTCGTATCAATAGCAAATGAATATCGGCGAGTGGATTTGTTTAGTGTAACGATAATTGATATTCTTTTCATATTTTTAACTGTGACACTCGTCATAATTCAGCCTTGTATCTATAATAAATAAATAATTATATGTTATTTTAACAAAATAAAATAAGATTTACAAAAACATAGTTCACCACAAACATGCGCCAATAATAAATGTTTCATATCTCACAGAAATAACAAGCGCAGCAGATACTGCCCAAGTGGCAGTGTATCTAATGACGTAACGTGCAACAACAGCAAACAAATATCTGCGAGTGCATTTGTTTTGTGTAACGATAAATGAAAAAATATTATTCTTTTCATATTTTCAACAGTGACACTCGTCATAATTCAGCCTTGTATCTGTAATAAATAAATAATTCTATGTTATTTTAACAAAATAAAATAAGATTTACAAAAAATAGTTCACCAGACACATGCACCAATAATAAACATTTCATATCTCACAGAAATAAGGCACGTAAGCGTACTAAAAATACGCTACCCGCGTGAGCAGTTACAGTTCGTAATGACGTAACGTGCAATGACAAGAGCAAACTAAAGCTTAGTTTGCTCTTGTCATTGCTATGAATTGCTACATTAGCTACGAATAACGCTGATATTTGTAGCCTTAGAGCAAACGAATATCAGCGTTAGATCATAGTGCATTTGTTTGATAATCTAAAGCGTTAATCGAACAATTCCAATTAACTATTCAATCAATGTCAAAACATGAGCTGTAACCTTTAACATGTTGTACTGCATTTATATAATGTTGTAAGGATTGTTATTATTTATAAAAACAAACAAAATTTAATTTTTTCATTTTTTCCTTGGGGGTGCTGCAGTGCTTGTGTACGGGCCACCACTGGTCAGTTATCCATTCTCTTAACTACACTCATATTTTATAATCCAAACCCATATTCTCCAATTTATTCAACAGTCTTCGATGATGTATTCTGTCAAAAGCCTTAGCAAAATCCAAAAGTTTTATGGTGTATCAATTCCCCTTGTCTAGTTTAATGGTAACATTATTATAGAATGTGAGCAGGTTGCTAAAACATGACCTTCCCTTAGTAAACCTATGCTGTTCATTGCAAAGTAGAGATTCACTATTGACCTTTTTGAATGCAAGCCCTAGCCAGTTTTTCCAAAATCTTCACCACCACTGTTGAGATGCTAATTGGTCGATAGTTGGATACATCGGTCTTTGTACCACCCTTGTGCAATGGCAGAACCGGTGCTAGGGTCTTTGGCGCCTGCATGCAGTTTCTATCCACGCACCACTGTAATGATCCGGACGTGTGTGGTTCTTTCACGATAATAAAAATTTAAATTATTTGAAATTTCTTAGATAAATTTTGACAGAACAGCCACACATTGGTTCGCTAAATGTAACGAACTGGGGGTTTTGACTAGGCAGGATAATCGTTAAAAACCCGAATATTCAAAAAATTCTTAAAAGTTAATGCAAATTTTGACAAAGCCAATTCACTTTAATCGTTGAATATAATGATACAGGGATTATATTCAGGCCTTCTCACCGACCCAAATCGCTAACAAAATTAAAATGAATTATAATTAAAGTTAAAATTTATTTGAACTAAAGTTTAAAAAATTCTTTCATTTTACAAGTTAGTAAATTCTTAGTAACTTGTAAAAATATTTTAATGATTTTTATAAGTGGAACTATCTTTTAGGAAAATAAAAGAAACTCAAGATGGATGGGAAAATAAGAAAAGAATTCAGAAATAATTAGCACATTTACTATATTCAAAAAATAACATCTTTACAGAATAACATGAATAATTAAATTACATAAATATACTTGAAATTTTTTAAATTAAAATTTCAGGGTTTTTGATTTCATATTCACAAAATTAGAAATAATGATCTTAATGTCTAATTCAGCACATATAGCATTTTCAATAGCTATTAACTCCAAACTAACAAGCCTTTTATGTGACATACTTGCTCTTAAGTAGGTTTTAATCAATTTCAACTTGGAAAAGGAACGTTCACCACTCGCTGATGCTCGTAGTCAAATTGTCGTGTCTTCTTTAGTCGTCGAACTTCCGTACCAGTTTTAAATTCTTGTTCTCCATCCATCTATTTTAGAACTTCATTAAAATTTGTATTTGATCGATACTCTTGTAAGAATATTTTTAAGTTTTTGACAGATTGTAAAGCAAGTGTAATGTTCATATTTTTGTCTTGAAGCATTTTACTAACAGGTTTATTCTGTTAAGTAAATCCTGCCAAGTTATACGAGAGCAAATAAATTTGTAGTCCTTTATTTTAGCACATAATATTTCTGCTTCATACTGAGTTTCTTTATTAAAATTTTCATTATTTAAAATTTGAAAAAGTGCATCGTAAATTTCACCTAACTGATATCGTAGAGGACGGATTGCGTTAATTTTACTTATCCCGTTTCTGATGGCTGTTTCAATGTTAAATTTTTTACAAACTTTAAAAGGATTGCCAATGTTTGTAAGAGAATGAAAAGAAATTGTATATTTCTTGAATAATTGCAAAGAAACTAATTGTATCTGCATTCACTTTGGCTGCATCATTAATGATTAAATTTAGAGTATGAGCAGCAAATGGCACGTAAAAAGCTCGAGGATTTTTGTTCAAAAGGAAATTTTGGAGGCCATATTTTTTTCACGTTCATATTTGCTGCATTGTCATACCCTTGACCTCACATGTCTTCAATGGGGATGTTCCATTTTTCCAGTTGTTCCATTATTGTTGCACATAAACCATGTCCTGTGGAATCTGATATATCTACAAAATCTAAAAAGTTTTTCCTGATCTTGACAATTCCATGTCACAGGAAACAAAGCGAATAATAATGGTCATTTGTTCTGTTTTACTTGCATCACGTGTGCAGTCTAAAATTATGGAATAATATTTAGATTTTCGAATTGATAATAAAATTGTATCTCTGATTGCATTACTTAAAGTTTCTAATATTTCCTTTTGTCTGTCTTTACTCAACTAGTGTTCTCTATTGTTTCGATGTAGGGCCCTTTCAACATGATTTTTCCATAATGGGATCAAACTTTGCAAACAGTTTGACTAATTTTAAAAAATTGCCGTTATTCCTTTCATATAATTTATCAAATGATCTGCGAAAAGCTAAAGTTTGGCTACCAAGGAATTTTATAATTTCAATCAAGCGTTCTAAAACACTCGTCCAATGTTCCATTTTTGAAATGGAATATGTTCCATTTTTGAAATGGAAAAGACCATTTATGAAATGGTCTTTTACATTTCATACATGCTTTGAGTCTGACAATCAATAGTAGTTTTGATTATTAAATTTTTATCAAGTTCCTTCCATTTTAAGAAATTTTTCATGTGAGTTAAACTAGTCTCATGTCTATGCAAAGTTTTACTTACATTTCTCCAATCGTTATAACCTTCTACAAGACTACTTGATTCAGTAGGTGCAAAACGTTTGTAACAAAAGCAAAAAACAGAATTTAAAGTTTCAGAATAAATGAGCCATGTTCTTGGCACGAGCTCCCCATTTTCCATTTTTCTATTATAATATGTGTCGCCAAAGTTACGACCTATGTATCTCTGGGATATATTATATTTTTCTTTTGAACAGGCCCCATTTCACTTAAAACACCTCGTTATTTTTCATCAATATTTCCCCGTTCACCTGGATCTTCTAAATTTACAGAGACTAACAATGTGTTAGTTTCGTGGTCAACTACAACTAAATCTTCTCCTAACTGTTTTTCACTTAAATCATGCGTCTTGTTATCTTGTTCAGTTGCAATAGTACTTTCATGAAAACTGGATGATATTCACGGTTCTTCAACTCTGATTTCTGATGTATCGAGTTGGTTACAGTCTGCATCAGAATATTTTAATATTTTAACAAATTTTTAAGAGCTCCAGTTTGTTTCGGATAACTTTTTTTTTAATTTTTGATTCCATTTCTATTTTATACCCACAAGAAATTATTACACAACATGTCACAGAGACGAAATAATAGTCCGCATGCTGCTGCTGTCAGTAGCCTACTGAGATGCATACCATATGACTGACTAACTAGCAACAAATGTTTTGTACGAAAATTCATTTCTGTACATAAAAACCATTCACTGTTTCACTTTAGATAGACTGCAGTAGACACAACATTCTGCAGGCAAGTTTAGCCTGCTCTCGCTGCAAAATTGTAAACAGCCGGCTGATCAAAGAGGCGGCAATATACAATTTTTTTTAATTTTTATTCAGTGTATCCAGCCTTATTTATTTTAATATTGATCATTCTAAGAATTTTTTGTTTTTATGATAAAAATTTTGTTTCCTAAAAATGAACTTATTAACCATGCCCCGGCATCAGCGCCCGCATACTCTGCATGCCGGCTTCCGCCAGCCCTGTGCAATGGAATTACCATACATTCTTTCCATTCCTGCAGAATCTTTCCAGTTCTGAGACTCATAATAAACAGCCTGGTCAAAGGAGTAGTCAGTTCAGCTGAGCACTCTTTTAGCACACAGAGCCAGTTTCTTTTCATACTCAGACTTTGCTTTCCATACAACAGTTGTGAATATTCTAGCCTGCTGCTTATAATTTTCGTAATGCACATCATCCTTTTGCACACAGTATTCCTTCCACGTCATCCTTTTCTTATGAATCTCTTGCTTCATAAGATTACACATCCATTTGATTCCTACCCTACTTATTCTTCGAACTCTCAGGGCACACTCTGATATCGCATCATTTAAGTATTGTTTAAATGCTTCCCATGCATTAACTGATCCCATTCGACTGAACTTAGTGTACTCCTTAGTTCATCATAATTTCCTGCTTTGTAGTTCAACATGTAACCTTTTCTGAATGGAACATTCATAAACTTAGTCACTTACCAAGTGAATACCGTATGATCACTGTTACCAACCAGAGCCGGAATAGTTATGTCTTTAACTGAAACACTTTCTGACACTATAATCAAATCTAACACTCTTTGACCTCAGATTCCTTCTGTCACATTCTGCTTGAGGAAGTTGCTCTGCAACAGCTCAATAAATGCATTTTCATTCTTCTCATGAGATTCTACTGCTCCCCAATTAATATTTGAATAATTAAAGTATCCCATTATGATTACTCTTTTTTGTGCTCATCTTGTCTATTTGGTGATGATGCATTTCTTCATCACTAACAACCGATCCACCAGGTTTGTAACAACACCCTATATATATATATATTATATTATGACAGAATGATCATTGACTCGGTTAACCTACATAGTTTTATGAAGAAATTGAATGACTAGAACCGAGATTTAAGTAAAAAGGTTTTAATATAAAAACACTACTGGTTTCGGCCTGTAACACCTTCTTCAGGTGACATTATAAAAGAAGAAAAAACACTAAACATCGAGGGTTAAAAGACTATGAACAACATAGACAGTCTCTATACATAATTAGCATGAAAACGTTGTAGTTGTATTTGAAGAAGGCTGTTACAGGCCGAAATTAGTAGTGTTTTTATATTAAAACCTTTTTACTTAAATCTCAGTTCTAGTCATTCAATTTCTTCATAAATATATATATATATATATATGTTAAAAAAGTATATAAAAGTATATATATAATATTTTTTTGACTATCCTCACATCTGCAAACAACTGACTATCTCCCTGTATTCCTGTGACAATATCATTGACATAAAGATTGAACTTCAACTATTCCCTGATACTGCTCCATATATTCAACTCTTTGGTATCTATCTGAGAGCCAATCAACAATCCAATCCACTAATCCTATATCCATATCCATATGATGCAACTTAAAAAATCAACTTGTCATGTGGCATCCTGTCAAATGCTTTGGAAAAATCCAAAATATATAATATAATATAATCTTCATCGTATGTTACACTTTCACGCAGGCCTACACATTTTACCGCATAAGCTTCCATAACCAATAATTCTGCGGAATAGGTTGGTTGCTCCTTATTCCCGGTAGTATTCCATGTCAGTCAAAGCGTGTGTTCGCGGGGCCGGTTTGCCTGCTTTGCAGGAGAAAAAACCCTGTTGTCCATGCCCAAGACCGGCTAACTTGGCTATGGCTGAAGAAGATCCTTAAGCTTCTTGCGTCATCGACGGGAATTGAACATAGGACACTCCTTCTCCATTCCCTAGGAATATGGTTGCGACACTAACCACACAAACATAATGTAATATAATTAAAAGCTCTTACGTGGTAAGAATCCATTGAATTTCATATATCATTCGATGTTTAAGAGTTCCTGTTGTAATAGTTGAGGTATAGAACAATTAGTATGAGCCAGTTATATATTTGGTTTATCCAAATGTAAGCAAACAAAGTTTGCACCTGAAGTATTTTCAGGACTGGGGCAACTCGTGGCAAAGGTGGTATAACTTCTCATCACTTGCCTTAGTATCCCATAATGCAAAGCACATGGGATACTAAGGTGGAAGTAATGGAGAGGTCATATTTCCATGTACAAGTTGCCAAAAGGTGTCACACCTTATTATTAAAATTCTCTGGATTAGAGATAGTTGAGGGAAGTTTTTTCACTTGGCTATGCTACCAATTATATATTTGGCTTAATCCTTTATACAGGACTGGGGCAACTCGTGGCAAAGCTGGTATACTTCTCATCATTTGCCTTAGTCTTGTCTTAGAAAAAACTTCCATCAGCTATCTCTAATCCAGAGAATTTTAATAATAAGGTGTGACACCTTTTGGCAACTCGTATATGGAAATATGACTTCTCCATTACTTCCATCTTAGTATCACCACCTCTGGGTCTGACTCGCACTGATGAGACTTCGATAAAGGTTGAAACCAGTCTGAGTAGTGACTTTCCCTTAATGCATAGCATTATACATGTCTTCAAGGAGATGTGCTTTGCATTATGAGATACTAAGGCAAGTGACGAGAAGTTATACCACGAGTTGCCCCAGTCCTGAAAATACTTCAGGCACAAACACTTGGATAAAGGATTAAACCAAATATATAATTGGTAGCATAGCCAAGTGAAAAAATTTCCATCAATTAGTATGAGCGCGTTGCAACAAAGTTATTATATAATTCCAGTCTACTGTAATGGATGGTGAGCTAAACAGTCAAGAGTTCCTTGTAACTGTCATTGTTCTTATTTTCTACTAACTAGACACTCTGTAGAAAAAGAGGATACAAGAACATCAATCTTATATTAGCAATAGTAAATCTGAAAAATCTAGCTTTGCACAGCACAGAATAGATACAGACCACAATATCCTATGATCTGAAACACACTTACTTCACCAATGTTCATATAAATTTGAACTCTTGTTGAAAGAAAGTGCTGAGGCCTTACTTCACCATCCGAACTTAGATCAGAACTACTGCCTCTCTCTCTCTCTCTATCTAAATATGCAAGCTTAGTTTAATCACACAACTATATTTTTTTTAACTAGCTAATGAATTATCAATATTGCAGTATTTCCTCAATTATACCATTGTGTTGTTTTTTAGATATTAATAATGAATGCGTGACAGAACAGTGAAAAGTGAAATGAACAGTAAACAGTGAAAAATATTGACAACGCGCCTGCATTGAATTGAAGATGGGACACTAGCGGGTATCTACAGAAAAATAAGTGGAACTAATAGAAAACTTAGACTATAGCAGGTGAGATACTGCACAATGAGATGTGATATTCAGGCAAGCGTGATTGCATAAAGAAGGAAGTAGCTATGATGTGCAGCACTAAACATGAAGAGAAACTTCTTTCATGGCAGACAAATTCAAGTAGAGATGCAGAAAAAAAGTTTAATAGAAATGAGACTTATTTGTGCTTATAGTCAATCAGAAGGGTCTGATAAGGAAGAAGTAGAGGAATTTTTTTGAATCATTATAGAGGACTTGTATAAATGAAAAAGAAAACCCTGTACTTGTTGGAGATTAAACAGCAGAGTAGGAATACCAGATATATGGAAATGATTGGAGAAAATTTTCGAAAAAAGAGCAAAGCTAATAATAATATATATTATATAATAATAATGGTAAGTACGTGCTAAATTTCTGTTCAGAACATGGACTAGTCATTACTACACCATGTTCCAACATACATGCCAAATATTTTTAAAAGAATCCAAATTGATCAATTTTCAGAGGTAAACACTAAATTCAAACATATCATTATTATTCAAAAAGATGACTTCGAAAACAAGAAACCAACCTTGAAGGCTAAGTGATAAAATCTGAAGAAAATATGGAATAATTCAGCCAGAGAGATATCTGGTGAGGTTGTTTGCAAGCACAGTATAATCTGAGCTTCATGATGGACCAGTGGCAGCAGGTGAAATTTTAAGTGGGGGTGCTGCCTATACAAAATAAAAAAAATAATAATTCTTTTTTTTCTTAATTAGTAACCAATTTATTAATAAATAAATCTACAGATTTATTTATTAGTAAATTGGTTACTGATTAGGGAAAAAATAATTTTTTTTATTTTATTTTGTATAGGATAGGCATTTCAGCTACTTAGGCACAATTTATAGTGAAGATGGTAAATTAAATATGGAAATAGACAACAGAATCAACAAACCTGGTATGGTAGGAAGTCAATTGAATAAATTCATATGGAATAAGAGAGAAATTAGTCAGAACACTAAATTAGTTTTATACAAGACAGTGTTCAAACCAGTTTTAACTTATGGATCTGAGAGCTGGATCAGAAGTAAAACACTTGACTAAAGACTAGAGACTGCAGATATGAGAGTTCTGAGAAAGATTATAGGCACGAACAGATGGCATCAATGGCAATATCATATTAAAAACGAGGATATTAGGAAAGAACTTGACATTGTCAGCATCCAGGAATGCGTTAGCAGAGCTAATCTCAGGTGGCATGGTCACTTAAACAGAATGGGCGAGGAAGGATTAGCAAAACAAGTGTTCTCTGCTAGGTTGGCAGGAAAACGACCCAGAGGAAGACCAAGATATAGGTGGATTGATACGGTACAAAGTGCCTTAGACGATAGAAATATAAGATCTGGCAATGTTGGAATCTTGACAAGTAACAGACTGATTTGGAGTAAAATTGTAGATAGGAAGTTAGTAATGATGTAAATTTTTCATGTAGTACTATCATATCCTGTACACCCCTTGAGGGTACATGGCAGGAATTTGATGATGATGATGATAGGATAGGCAGCACCCCCCCACTTAAAATTTATGTGGCCACCACTGTGATGGACTTAAGAAGTTAAACAGGCAGTCATAGAATAGAAGAAATCAATCAAAAGTTTTTGCAAATAAATAAGCAGATGACTTGAGAGAATACAAAGAAATACATAAGAAGTGAAGCTAATACCACCTTCCCATAATAATATTTTATTTTTCTTGCCACATATAGAAAGAATTCTCTAGGATTTTTCTTGGTCTTTTGGCAGTTGGCATTCAAATGATACTCTTTCTTTCATGGTTTACTGAAACCTATCAACACTGGTAAGTACAAACTTTCCCATCCTTTCCCTCCCCAACAATAAGATATTGTTAAACCCTTCATTAACAGTGCCTCCAAGATTTGTTCCAACCAGACTCCCCTCACAGCTCAACTCTTCTTTATTGAGGTGACAAATTCAGATGTAATAGTAGAGTTACTGAGCGATCACTTTTCAAAAGTCTTATCACCCAAGTGAGGATATCTCTGTACCTGTAGCAATAACTAATGTGAGAATTGAAGTTAAGAAATCAGCAGTACTTAGTATATTGCAAAATTATATCGGCTCGGTGTTGCGTGAATGTGCAAAGGAATTGTCAATGCTTCTTACTTGGTTATTTAACTTAAGTTTTTAACTCTCCTATGGTCCCTAGGGAGTGGAAGGAAGGTTCCTTTGCATAAAGGTGGCTCTAAGACTGCGGTAGTTAATTACAGACCAATCACCATTCTCAGGTGTGGTGGTAAAAGTATTGGAAAAGTTGGTTAAAGACAGAATTCAAGAATGGGTGGATCAGAATATGATATTCTATAAGGGCCAACATGGTTTGTTAAAGGTTGATCCTGCCTTAGCAATTTATTAACTTTTTATAATAGAATGACATCTGAGTTGGACAAAGGAAATGGCTACACAGTGGTACTTCTGGATTTTGCTAAGGCATTTGAGATACCCCATGGAATACTGTTGCGCAAATTGGAGCAGATAGGGATGGATACTAAACTGGTGATATGGATAGGAGAATGGCTCAGGGAGAGATACCAGAAGGTGGTGTATGGAGGAGCAGAGGCCAGGATGAGGCAGGTGACCAATGGTGTGCCTCAGGGCTCTGTGCTCAGGCCATTGTTGTTTAATTTGTACATAAATGATATAGGAAATGGCTTAAAGGGAGATATTCAGTTGTTTGCTGATGATGCAAAGTTGGGTAGCGCAATAAAAAATCAAGCTGATGTTGAGAGTTTGCAGGATGATTTAAATAAGCTGGCGAAATGGACAAAAGGTTATGGATGTCAGTTCAATGTGGAAAAGTGTAACGTTATGCATTTTGGATTAAAAGATTACCAGCTGTGTACTACATCGATGGAACAGTACTCCAAGAGATTGATGAGACTAGAGACGTAGGGGTGTTGGTGGATAGGGAGATGAAGTTCAGGGGACACATTGCTAAGGTGTCCAAGATTGCACATAGGATTACTTGGTTATTAAGGAACACACTGACATCCAGAGATAAAGAGGTTATTATTCCCCTTTATAAGGCATTGATACTTCCACATTTGGATTACTATGCTCAGGTCTGGTCACCTGGTTTCCTTGGAGATGAGGAAGTTGTGGAGAGGGTTCAGAGGAGAGTGACTAAGTTGGTGAGTGATGTAACAAATGCTCCCTACATTGTAGATTGAGAGCTTATGGATTGCAGAGGTTGGTTGATAGGCAGAGAAGAGGGGATATGATAGAAACATTTAAATTACTAAAAGGTTTTTATAAGATTGATGCAGGGGAAATATTTCAGCTGTGTGATAGTGATGGAAGAACAAGAGGTCATCCCTGGAAATTAAGGAAAAGTGTGGTTAACAAGGGGCATGAGAACAAGGTTTTTCGCCTGGAGGGTGGTGAATGAGTGGAATGCATTGCCTGTCTCAGTTGTGAGTTCTTCATCTGTAAATGAATTCAAGAAGAGATATGATAAATACTGTTTTGATAGTTTGGGTCTCCTGCGATGAGTCTACTGACTCCATGGTGATACCCGTAATAATAATAATAATAATAATTTATTTGCCCTACCTCCTTGTCCAATGGCAAAATTGCCAAAAAATAGGTGTCCTCCCATCACCTCATATCTCTCTCTCTCTCTCTCTCTCTATATATATATATATATATATATATATCTGGAGTATCTCCAAAAAAAAATAGAAAGAACATTAAAGAAGGATAATACCTGCACTGATTTTGAACCTAGTGTGAAGCTGGCTGTCCTTACCTGCTCTCCTAAAGATTTGCCTCCTTTCTCTCTATGTTCTAGGTGTGCATACAAGGTTCTTTGTTCTTGCAACGTTTCCTATTATGGACAGACTGAGAGATCTGTAAATATTATTATTATTATTATTATTATTATCACATAACACCTCCATGAAGTCCAAGACTCGTCGAGGGAGGGCACTTACTCTATAACTTTCCATCTCCACCGCTCCACTACCTTCATCATCTACACCAACGCCACCAACCACCACTAGTATTTTCGTCGACAATCACAAACATCCATGCCTAAGCCCGGATTCGAACCCGCAGCCTTTGGGCTGGAGAGCAGATATGTTAACCACTCTGCCAACCAGACTGGCAAAAATATTAATATAATAGGGGTTCTCCCATCACCTCATATCTCTCTCAATATATAGATTATAGTATGCCTGAAGAACACCAGAAATACATAAACCACCACAACTATGGTCAGTTGAGCCTAGATAACCATGCCTTGGAAAATTTTTGCACAGAATCCAACAGAAATAAACTGCTGTGCTTCACTGCAGCAAAGACAAAATTGAAATACTTTTTTTTTAAATCAGCAGCAAGTTTAAAACATCGATCTAATCTAATAAATATGGTTGTATTAAACTTCCCAAGATTTGAGAAACATGAATTCTTAGGCATGCCTTGCAACAGTCAAGACTGGTTACAGGTACCCATAAAGAGCACCCCTCTTAGGATTTTAGCTTCTAGATCTAACACATTGAAAGTTTTTTTTCTCATGCACAAAATCAGAGAAATTTTATTTTATTTTTTTTTAATATGTTTACAGGAATGAATGGGCATCAACTATTCTGCATTCAAAAATTTGGAAATGGTACTTGCCTTCCCCGGGCTCATACCTGTTTTAATCGACTGGAATTACCTGCATATTGGAGCTATGTACAACTGAAGCAAAATTTATTATTTGCAATACAAGAAACTGAAGGTTTTTGTTTGCAGTAAAATTTTCTTTCTTTTGTGTATACTATCCTAAATTTTTATAATTTTAATAAATGAATGTTTACTTCCCATTTGCCATTTATATGCCACAACAAAATTGGAGTTTAGTAAGTATTCAATTTGGAATTTATCTCTATATCTACATATAACTAATTCCTGTACATTGCCAGTGTACTGTAAAGTTGTAGTGTTTCATATGTGGGATTACTACAATAGACATGATTATTATTATTAGTAGTAGTAGTAGTAGTAGTATTATATGATTTACACAAAATTCACTGACTCATATAAAGAGATCCAGTCTAATTTTTCATATGCCTCTCAAGTTCATTCCAAAAAAGAATTAAACAACTCAGTTATAATTGAGAAACCGTTAACTTTTTATATATGTTTTCATACACACTTTGCACAAAACTGTATTATGTGCACATTTAAATACAGGTTTGTGCAAACTGTGTATGCACAAATCTGTATTATGTTTAGATTATTTGATGCAAAATGATATTTATTATTATTATTATTATTATTCCTGATACCTCCATATTTATAAATGATATATTATTCTGAATGAAAATAAATAATTTAATAACTAAATTAAATATTTATATGCTGATGTTTCACCAGCTCAAGCTGGTATTATCAAAGGCACTTTGAAGACACACTCTCAGTGAAGTGAGAATGAAAAGACCTAGAGAACAAAAACGATAATATTTATGGAAAGTGACAGTGGTGCTCTCCACAGTGGCCTTCTGAGATTACTGCTGATGAGATGATAGGACAGTGCAACAACATTTGGTGCAGTGGCACCAAATTTCT
Source organism: Typopeltis vanoorti (assembly GCF_054136105.1). Taxonomy (NCBI): domain Eukaryota; kingdom Metazoa; phylum Arthropoda; class Arachnida; order Uropygi; family Thelyphonidae; genus Typopeltis; species Typopeltis vanoorti. Next base: position 7,568,193 of record NC_143571.1, read on the forward strand.
GGGTTTGCTGATGATGCAAAACTGGAGAGAACAGCAGTTGATAAAGGTAATGTCGATATCCTTCAGGATGATTTAAATAAACTGGCAGAATGGGCAAAGGACAATGGTTGTCAATTGAATGTTGCAAAATGCAGGATAATTTGGCCACATCTTGGCTCCTGTTGCAAGATTTGGTCACCTGGGTTTCTTGGAGATCAGGAGGTGATGACTAGGATTCAGAGACGAGTGACTAAACTCATGACAGTTCTGTGTAATGTTCCCTATGAGGATAGATTGAAGGGGTGTGAGTTGCAAAGTTTAATAAACAGGCAGAGGAGAGGGAACATGATAGAAACTTATAATTACTAAAGGGATTCTATAAGATAACACAAAAAAAATTTTTTCAATACACGAGGAGTTGAGAAGAACAAGGGATCACCCCTGGAAGTTGTATAAGTGTGTAATTAGGGTTTGCAGACTAGGTCCCTTGGAGAGTGATGAATTCATGAAATAGATTGCCATAGTTAGTTGTGAGTGCCCCAACAGCGAATATGTTTTTGAGAGTTTTATTTTTCACTTGGTTAGACTATAATAAGTTTAGTTTAATCCTTTATCCAAGTGTGAGCAAACAAAGTTTGCGCCTGAAAGTATCTTCAGGACTGGGGTAAGGTAGTACAACACTGGGCAACTTGTTGCAAAGGAGGAGAAAGCTCTCTCATCACTCCTATCTCAGTATCTCCCATAATGCAAAGCACATCTCCTTGCAGATATGTGTAATGCTATGCATTAAGGCAAGGCCACTACCCATACCAGTTTCGACCTTTATTGAGGTCTCGTCAGTGGGAGCCAGGCCCAGTAGTGGAGACACAAAGGCAGAGGAAATGAGAGATCATCCTAACCTATAGGAGTTGCCAAAGGGTGTATGACCTTATTATTAAATTACTCTGGATTCAGAGAAAGATGCAATCTTTCTCTGAATCCAGAGGCAGTGGCAACGAGAGGTCATCCTAACCTATAGGAGTTACTTTTGGCAACTCCTATAGGTTAGGATGACCTCTCATTGCCTCTGCCTTTGTGTCTCCACCACTGGGGCTGGTTCCCACTGACGAGACCTCATTAAAGGTCGAAACCGGTATGGGTAGTGGCCCTTGCCTTAATGCATAGCATTACACATATCTGCAAGGAGATGTGCTTTGCATTATGGGAGATACTGAGATAGGAGTGATGAGAGAGCTTTCTCCACCTTTGCAACGAGTTGTCCGGTGTTGTACTATCTTACCCCAGTCCTGAAGATACTTTCAGGTGCAACCTTTGTTGGCTCACACTTGGATAAAGGATTAAACTAAACTTATTATAGTGAATATGTTTAAGGAGAAGTATAATAGGTATTGTGTGAATAATGGTTAGTGTGGTTCTCCTGCAACGAATCTTTTGACTCTGTGGATATACCTGTATAGCATGAGCTACTTCCTGGAACAGTCTCTCTGATTTGAAATTGGATCTATGTATTAGCCTGGCTTTCTTTCACTTGGTGAAATGGTCATCTTTCAAGGAATATTGTTCTAGTCTGCTTTTATCTTGACCATATTGAATATACTTTGTGTTCTTCTTACCAAGGTGGCCAATCCCATCTGTTCAAAATATTGGATCACACATTGACAGGAGATACTATAGACACCTGGGAAGGTGAGAGGAGTCTGGCAGCTTGATTTGTCTTAGGAAGATGGAAACTTTATCCAAAGGTTTATGGTCTGTTCTAATTTTGTGTTATTTAAGAAGTGAGTCCAGTTCTGTCTGTTGTACCTTTAATGTAAGGGTAGGCTTATGTTGTGTATAGGCTGGTTAGGAGAAGTGGATTGTTATTGTTCTTTTTAAGGAGTCTGGAAAGGGTTACAACAAGGAAAATAAATCCTTACCAAACTCCTTATGTAATGTAGAGCATAGGTTGTATGGCACCTTCCTGCAATAAGTCCTTGGAATCCTTGATGTGCCATGTAACAACAACGATAATAATAATTATTATTATTACAATAATCTACTTGAAAACTAACTAAACTTTTATACAGAAGTAATTATTTATTATTATTATTAATAAATGACACCTCCATGGAGTCCAAAGACTCATAGAGGGAGAGCATCTCTCTGTCTCCACTCAATCCACCAACTACAGCAAACCGCAACTATACCAACATCATCATCATCTACACCAATGCTATCTACTGCCCACCACCATCACCACTAATATTTTCACAGACAATCACAAACATCCATGTCCTTGACGGGATTTGTACTCACAGTACTGGAGAGCGGATATGCTAACCACTTGACAACCAGGCCTCCACTTTACCAATCATTACTTTCTGATCAAAACAATCATTATAAGCCTAAATGTCTTAGTGGATAGAATCTATTTCTTCTTTTATTTCTGGATTTGGTCATAACATCAGAAAACTTGGCAGTAACCAAGTTAGTGCTATTCTTCCAACCAACTGGATGGTGCAATTGTGCAGTCCTGACTTGGAAAATTGCCAGACATGGAATTTTCAGTTGAGAAAAGGTATGTGGGGAATTAAAAAGCAGGTTATTATGACAAACTGAGGAGTCAGCCTACATCAGTGCTATGGCGTAAGAATCTGGAGGGGAAATATTTGGCAGTGCATGGGAAATAGTCAAGGGATGTTTGAAGAATTCAGTATCAGATGACATACCGAGAGTCAGGCAAATAAACCAGGTAGGAGTTCGATGAATGAATAGCATCATGAAGTGGGAGTTACAAGAAATGAAAAAGTTTGGAGAGTATATAAAGGGAAAGGTGATCAACAAGCTCAATGAGCACTTTATGGCACAGGCAAAAGCATATTATGAGAAAAGGCTAGCTGGACAGCCAAAGAGTTCTTTCATTGTCTGACAAGTAAAAAGAAGAACAACTATGGAAGGATAACTTTAATATCATAGACTGGTTGAATGACAGCAATGAATATTATCTCCCATCTAAAGGACTTTCAAATCATCCATACCATAGTAGAATTATTATTATTATTATTATTATTATTTAGGCCTCCAAATAGTTAAAAGACTCATCGTGGGAAGTCCCTCCTAGGAAACACAAAGTCTATCATACCACTCCTTAAACTCATTGACCGTTCTTGCTCTCACCACTCTATCAGGCAATGCATTCCACAGTTCATCCATCCTCCATGCAAAGAAACCACTCCTCACCCTCTTGCTCAGGGGTGCTTAAGGGTCAAAGCTGTATAACTGAGAGGAAAACTCCACATAGCCTTTAAAGGAATGCGGAGAATCGACCAGGGCTTCTGACCTAATGTCCAATCCTCACCTTCTCGTGGTGCACCCTGTTGGGTATCTACTTTGATACTGAATGAACGAGGATGGGCTGACAATTTGGGATTTAGCTGACCAAATTGTATTCTTATTGGTTAAACCAAAATAAAAAATGATGGTACAACATGACAAAATTTCATACCTGCTGGGGCGTCGCCTGGTTAAACAAGGCCCATGTTGTTTTTGCCAAAGAACCAGGGCAAACAGCGAAAAGTCAGCTACTGGAACAAATCTGAAAACAAACCCCAATTCAACATCACCAGAGTTAAAGATTGGTACTATCAACATAAGAAGCCTGAATGGCAAAGAAATGGAGCTAGTTGAGGAATTAGATAAGTACCAGATCGACATGATAGGGGTGACTGAAACAAAAAAGACCAAAACTGGTGAGATCTTTCTGAGCAATAAATACAAAATGTTATATTCAGGCAATGAAAATCTAGGAAAAGAAGGAGTAGCCATAGTATTCAACACAAAATACGAGGCTAATCTTCTTGAATGGCAGTCAGTCTCAAGTAGAGTAATGTGGGCAAATATGAGAATGGGGAACTGGACAATGACACTTATTTGTGCCTATGGTCCCACAGACGGTTCTACTAAGGTAGAAGTGCAGCAATTTTTTGATGCATTAGAAAAAGCAACTGACACAATGAAAAATGAAAAGTTGGTCCTTGTTGGGGATCTAAATAGCAGAGTAGGAAATGATTGTGAGACATACAAAAATATTTTAGGAAAATTTGGAGAAAAGAGCAAAGCTAATAATAATGGCAAATATCTGTTTGATTTCTGCTCAGGACATGGACTGGTTATTACTAACACCATGTTCCAACATAAAAATGTGCACAAATTCACATGGAGAGAAGAGGCTAGGAATAAGAAAAGTCTCATTGACTATGTTATTGTTGATAGTGATGTTTTCTCCCTGGTGCAGTACACCAGAGTGTACAGAGGATTTGAAATTAGAAGTGATCACTATTTAGTCTTGAGCAGGATAAAATTGAATTTCATATTGAAAAGAATAACATGTAAGAAAGTTTTAAAGCAAATAAAAGTTGAGCAGCTCTCAGATGTGAACTGTAGACTAAAATACACAAAGATTATTGAAGAAAAAATGAAAGAGTTTGAGAACAGGAATCAAACCTTGGAGATTCAGTGGCAAACTCTGAAGAAAACATTGATTGATTCTGCCAGAGAGGCATGTGGTGAGGTTGTCTGTAAGGATAAAAATACAGAACTCCCTGGTGGACACAGGAAGTTAAAGAGGCAGTGAAAGAAAAGAAAAAAGTTCATCAAAAGTTCCTGTCAAATAAGTCATCTTGTGCTCTTAGAGAATATAGAGACAAATGCAAGAATGCTAAACGCTGTGTAAAACTAGCTAAATAAAAGTCATGGGAGGACTTTGGCAAGAATATAGAAAATAAATATCAAGAAGGTGGCAAGATATTCTGGAGGTTGTTGAAGAAGCTTAGGAATGGAGGAAAGAGTGCTGTAAAAGGAGTTAGAGGTGATAAAGGTGACATGAAAACGGGAGAAAAAGATATCCTTGAAGTATGGAGTAATTACTTTGAAAAACTGCTAAATGAAACAAGCAGTGATGACAGCATAGTGGTAAAAAACACTGACCAGGCATGCAGTCAGGAATACATATCCATACTTGAAATAGAAAAAGCCATCAAAGGCTTGAAATGTGGAAAGGCACCAGGAGTAGATGATATTTGACCAGAAATGCTGAAGTATGGTGGTGTGAGAGTCTTACAGTGGCTGCACTGCATAGTTCAGAAGGCCTGGACCGAGGGACGAATTCCCGATGATTGGAGTAGAGCTCTCATAGTACCCATATATAAAAAGGGAAATAAAACTGCATGCGAGAATTACAGAGGTATTTCCCTACTGAGTGTTCCCGGCAAGATCTATGCAAGTATACTTGAGAAACAGTTGAGAAAAATTGTGGAAGAAAAGCTTGGTGAAGAACAAGCTGGATTCAGGCCAAAGAGAGGCTGTCAGGATCAGATCTTCACTTTACGACAAATAGTCGAGAAAGCATGGGAATATAACAAAGATCTGTATTTAAGTTTTGTCGATTTGGAAAAGGCATATGAGAAGGTGCCAAGAGAGAAGCTATTCAATACGCTGCAGTTACATGGTGTCAATGGGGCATTATATCAAGCAATACTTAGTCTTTATTTGAGTTGTAAGTCAGCAGTTAGAACTGAAGGAAGTATAGGAAGATGGTTGAATGTTAAATCTGGTGTGAGACAGGGATGTACATTATTCCCTCTGTAATTCATTATCTATATGGACCACATTATGAAGGAAAGTGGTATTAAACATGATATCAAAATTGGAGATGTTAATGTCAGCGTTTTGCTTTATGCGGATGATGTTATACTTCTAAATAAATCCGCTACAAGTCTGCAAGATTCTCTGACTAAATTGAATAGCTGTTGTAATAGATACGGTATGAAGGTCAGCAATAAAAAGACAAAGACAATGAAAATAGGCAGAATCATTGAAAATGTCAACTGTGTTGTGAATGGAGAACCTGTGGAACAAGTAAAACATTTCAGCTATTTAGACACAATTTTTACTGAAGATGGTAAATTAAATATAGAAATAGACAACGGAATCAGCAAAGCTGGTATGGTGGGAAGTCAATTGAATAAATTCATATGGAATAAGAGAGAAATTAGTCGGAACACTAAATTAGCTGTATACAAGACAGTGTTCAAACCAGTTTTAACTTATGAATCTGAGAGCTGGGTCAGAAGTAAAACACTTCACCAAAGATTAGAGACCGCAGATATGAGAGTCCTGAAAAAGATTATAGGCGTGAACAGATGCCATCAATGGCAATATCATATTAAAAACGAGGATATTAGGAAAGAACTTGACATTGTCAGCATCCAGGAATGCATTAACAGAGCTAATCTCAGGTAGTATGGTCACTTAAACAGAATGGGCGAGGAAAGTTTAGCAAAACAAGTGTTCTCTGCCAGGTTGGCAGGAAAACGACCCAGAGGAAGACCAAGATATAGGTGGATTGATACGGTACAAAGTGCCTTAGACGATAGAAATATAAGATCTGGCAATGTTGGAGTCTTGACAAGTAACAGACTGATTTGGAGGAAAATTGTAGATAGGAAATTAATAATGATGTAATTTTTTTCATGTAGTACTATCATATCCTGTACACCCCTTGAGGGTACATAGCAGGAATTTGATGATGATGATGATGATGATGATGATGACCCTCTTGCTCACAATTTCCTTTTGTAACTCCCAGGGATGGCCCCTTGTCATCACTCCTTCCTGCTGTTCAACCAAGCAAAAGAACTGCCCATTGTCAACCCTGTAACCACCTCTCAACAGTTTGAAAGACTCAATCATATCACCTCTCCTTCTTCTATCCACCAAACTCTGCAGCCCATGTTCCCTCAGCCGATCCTCATAACTAACATTGCACAGTCCTGAAACTGTCTTTGTTATCTGCCTCAGTACTCTTTCCACAGTTAATTTATACCCTTCAAATCCTGTGGACCAAATCTGAGAACAGTAGTCTAAGTGTAGTCTGATCAGTGTCTTGTACAAAGGAATGATAACTCTTTTATCTCTGCAGGTCAGCATCCTTCTCATTATTGCAGCAATCCTCTGAGTTGCCTTCACCACCTTTGCAATATATCCTTTTCAATATATTTTAGGTTTCTATCAATCATCAATGCCAGATCTCTTGTCTCCTTTACTTCCTCCAGTATATCTCCTCTAATACAGTTATTATTATTATTAATAATATTTTACAATTAATTACAATTATTATTATTATTATTTTCTTGGGCATCTCCATGGAGTCAAAGACTCATTGTTGGAAGCCCACCCTAGCCATTACTTACAAAATACCTATCATACTTCTTCTTAAATTCATTCATGACAAAGCAATCTCAACCCATTACACCCATTCACCACCCTCTTAGCAAAAACCTAGTCCTGACACCCTTGCTAACACTTGTACATAATTTCCAGGGATAATCCTTATTCTCTCACTTCCTGCTATATGCTATAGAAAGTTTTCTGTGCAATTCCTATAAATCCCCCATTGAGGAGCTTCTATTTTACATACAGACCTTCAGCATGTCCTCATGAGGACATGCTGAAGGTCTGTATGTAAAATAGAAGCTGACATTCTATAAACCTGTCACTTGTTTTTTCTGAATCCACACCACCATCTCCTCTTCCCTAAGGAATCTGGGTGACAAAATCTTTGTGCGGTAATCCATATGTAGCCTTATCCAATTAAACTTATGGACTGTTTTGGTCACTTTTGCAATATGTTCTCTAAACTTCAACTCTCTCTCCACAATTACCTTCAAATCCCTGACCTCAATAATTTCATGTAGTCCATTTCTATCAATGTACTAAACATCATGTGATATCTTCTTTCCAAAATGCATTACATTACACTTTTAAATATTAAACTGGCAGATGTTATCCTTTTTCATACTGCCAGTTTATTTAAGTCATCCTATAAGATATCTATATCTGCATTGATAATTGCTTTTCTCAGTTCTGTTGTCAGCATACAACTGAATATTTTCACAATAACTGATCATTTTCTATATCATTAATGTAGAACAAATTAAACAGCAGCAGCCCAATTATGGAGCCCTGTGACACCAGCCTAGTCACACGTCTTTTCCTGGACTCTACTCCTTCATAAACTATGAATATAATTTTATGAAGAAGTTTTATCTGAGATATGTTTGATGCATAGCTTCATATCCAGCCCCGTTTGCTCCAGTTTATATAATAGGGTTTCATTCAAAAAAAAAGAGTATTGTATATTCTTGAATTCTATCTTTTACCCCCTTTTCTGATACTTGATCTCCACTCCTGGGGGAACTTCTGTAGCTCAGTCAGTTTCGATGATGTCCTTTGGTTGGAAAGACCTAGAATCAAATCCTGTCTAGGATGTGAAAAAACTTTATAATGGCTTTTCAGCTGAAGGTAATTAGCTGGTTTCCTGTGGAGGTGGCAGGGTTTTCCCTCCTGGAAACTCAAATTTTTCATATCGCAAAAAAGGCAAAGGCACAATTAGAACACAACCCATTAGAATGCGCACAATTAACAAACATAATGCACTGGCCTCATACCTGGTTGCTTTGGCTATAAATCCATATCAATCAATCAACTGCCACTCCTGATATATTAACTGGTCTGTAATTTTCTACCTCTATCTTAGATCCTCCTTTATGCAAAGGAATTATTTTGCCCTCATTCTACTCCCTCAGCACTTTCTCATATCTAAGACTTAACCAGTTTGTTCCAGTTTGTAGTGTGAGGGACTTGCAAGTTGTGTGTGGAAGAGCAATATCCCAGAAGAAGAAAAAAATGACTAGTAATGTGCCCCAAGGATCTGTTGTTTAATTTGTATGCGAATAATATTGGGAAGAGCTTGAATGGTGATATACAGTTGTTTGTGAATTTGAGAGAACTGTGATAAGTAGAACATATGTTGTAACTAGCTTCAAGAGGACTTTGAATAGACTGGATTAATGGGCAATTGAGTGGGGTGTCAGTTCAATATAGCAAAGGGGAAGGTTTTACATGGGAAAGCAAAGATAGAGGGCAGAATATAAGATTGGTGGGATATATTAAAGGAGGTGGAGAAGATGAAGGATCTAAAAGTGATGGTGGGTAGGGACCTGAAATTTCTGTGACATTTTGCTAAAATTGTCAAGACAGCACAGTGGATTATGGCAATGATGCATAGGACAAGACGTATAGAAGCAAGGATGCTCTGATTCCATTTTATAAAGTTATAATCAGTCCACATGTGGATTGCATATTTGGTCACCTGGTTTTCATGAGGATGATGAGGTGTTGGAAATGATTCAGAGATGATTGACCAAGGTGGTTTCTGAAATGTTGAGTATGAGGATAGATTGAGGGAATGTAAATTGCAAAGTTTAATGGATGGGGGGGGTAAAGATCAAGACATATATAAGTTGGCAGGGGTAATTATCAAATTAATGTGGATGAGGTTTTTCATAGAGGGGTGGAAACAGGAGACAACAAGCGGCCATAATTGGAAGCTGTATACGGAGAGTAAATTTTTTGCATTGAGAATAGAAGGTGATTGGAACATATTTCTTGAAAGCATGGTGAGAGCAAAAACAGTAAATGCATTTAAGTCATGGTATGATGAGCTGTGTGTGTGTGTGTGAGAGAGAGAGACTGCCTGTGATGAGTCTTTTGTTCCATGGTCTGATGATAATAATAAATTAAACAGCTTGGTCAGAGTGCTGCTAATTCCCTCGTACATTCTCTTAATACAATGGCAGATATCCTATCTAATTCCAAGGCTGTATTTAAATTAATGTTCTGTAATATCCTAACCACTGTACCTTTGTTCTCACATCATTCAATGCCTCATGTGGCAATGAAGTATCTCCACTTGAATTATATAATTACAGCATTTTTAGTGTGCAGACTTGTTTAAATTTGTTCATGGAATCATTAAACTTAGAGATTAGCATGGTAACTGGTGAAGGAAAGATGGCAGTGGCTTTGTCTTTGTAGGAATTTAATTTTGAGTTCAGTCATTTCATGAAATGTGAGATGTTCTATATGTATTCGTTCGATTATGTAGATAAATTATGGATATTTAAGGCAAATGGAAGGAAGGTGTGTGCAAGTTTGTGAGATGAATGAGAACTTGATAACTGATAATGTATTGGTAACTGAGTGTCAGTAGCGAGAATGCCATGAGGAGGATGAGTGCTCATCTGACAGAAAAGAGGGATGGTACAAAAGAAAAGATGGTAAAAAAGTTTTGAAAAAGTGAACGAGTGATCTGATATACTTAACAATCGAAGGTAAGAAAGACAAAATCGATACGAATGTAGCAGAAGTTGAAAAACAGAGTGCAATTAAAGGTAAGGTGGTGAGCAGTGATGATTGTGAACAAGTATGTATGGCTGGCAACAAAATTGAGAGAGTGAATGAGAGACAAGATTTGAAAGTCGAGTTGGTTAAGATGAGGCAAGAGATTAAATGAATGTGAAGTGAAGTTAAGAGAATTTGAGATATGTATGGAAGAGTGAAAATGATGAAAACAAATAATATCAGTATGAAAGAGGTAACAAAGACCAGCAAGTGGCATTGTATGGGGATTCAATTATTAGAGGTATGGTGGATGAAAGGATGCACAATTTTTTTTTTCTGGAGGTAGAATGAATAGTGATTGAAACGTTGGATATGAGAAGTAAGTGAGAAAGAGTTGGTAGTGGTAATAAGGACAAATGACTCACTGAGAACAAAGAACACATCAGATTGGATATCAGGAGGTTGTTGAGATGGATAAAAGATAATAGTGTAATGAGGAAAATAGTCAGTGCGTTGCCCTTGTATGACAGTGATGAAATGAAGCAGAGAGTGAAGATTTGAATGATATAAATGTGTGGGGGGAAAAAGTAGTGCAGCTTGTTAATGTGTGTGTGGAATGAGTTTGAAGGAAGAATTGAACTGTATAAAAATGATGGACTGCATTTGAATGGTTTTAATATGAGTCACTTGGAGAGACTGCTGCTGTAAGATAGAGAATTGAGTACAGAGAATGAATCTGATCAAGTAAAAAGTTATGTAAAAGAGCGGGAGGGTAAGAAAGGTAGTAAGACAGTGTAAGATAGAAAGTAGAGTAAGACATTGCTATTGCTACATTGGATGAAGAGTTAGAGGTGCATGAAAATGAGGAAGAAGAGCTGTTGCATAAACTGGATAAGAATTTGTCTATAGGGACAGATGAAATATCAGTGTTTGTTAAAATGTTCAGCCGAAATGGCTTGGCCTTTCACATATTTGTATAAATTGAATCTCAGCTCAGGAATGATACCATAGGAATGGAAGGAATGTATGATAGTTTCATTGTACAAGGATGGTTCAAAACTGATATGTCTAACTACTGACCTATTAATATCTCTGATGGGATAGTGAAAATTCTGGAGAAGTTGGGAAGAACTCGCATATAGAAATGTGTAAGAAAATGGGCAGAAACCAGCTATATTAGCAATTTGCTCATATTTTATAACAATGTTATTACCAAGTTGGATAAACGGAATGGATACACCATGATGATGTCGGGATTTTGCTTAGGCATTTGATAGGATACCACATGAAAGGCTGTTGGATAAATGGAGAATATGGAATTGGATTATAAACTTTTGACTTGGATTGGTGGATGGTTGACAGACAGATATCAGAAAGTTATATATGGTGAATGTGATGGAAGTTTTTTCGCTTGGTTAGACTATAATAAATTTAGTTTAATCCTTTATCCAAGTGTAAGCAAACAAAGTTTGCACCTGAAATATCTTCAGGACTGAGGTAACTCGTGGTAAAGGTGGAACAAGCTCTCATCACTCCTTGTCCTAGTATCTCCCATAATGCAAAGCTCATCTCCTTGCAGACGTGTATAATGCTATGCATTAAGGGAAGGGCCACTACCCAGACTGGTTTCAACCTTTATTGAGGTCTCATCAGTGGGAGCCAGACCCAGAGGTGGTGATACTAAGGCAGAAGCAATGGAGAAGTCACATTTACCTATATGAGTTGCCAAAAGGTGTCTCACCTTATTATTAAATTACTCTGGATTTAGAGAAAGATGTTGGAAGTTTTTTTCCACTTGGTTAGGCTATAATAATTATCCCCCTTATTAAAAATTAATTCCTAATGTACTTTTGATAAGGAGGAGGCTTTGTATGCTATGTGGTGGTCAGTTAGCTATGTATTATATCATGTTGCTAAGTTTTCAGATTGGGAGCAAGTCCCTTATTCTTTGATACGTCAGCTATTGGTCTGGCCAATGAGGAGAAAGGCACGTGACCGACTGATTCAATAAGAACATCGAGCTAAGACTAATCATCGCTTGGATTTGATAATTGGAGTCGATATCAGGAAATAGATCGACAAATGGTATTGACGAGGATGGACACGTTCACTTCTTTCCACTAGATAACTACATTCTTTTAGGTTTTATTATTTTACTATGAGAGGTGTTTCATGATTCTTGTATTGCAATGACTCTAACCCGCCCGAATTCCTACTGTCGAGCCTCTACACGAAAGGTGTATGAGGTCAATGGCTGTGTAGGCCCCACCCAACACAAGGACCAGTGGTGGATATTTAGTTTCTAGGGAAGTAGGTAATTGGCTAACACACACACATACGACACTCTTGATTTCTGCTAGTAGACTTTCCCAGTGTACAGGATTGTGCTGACAGGTCCTTGAACCTGCAGGATCTTATTGGTAGGCTCTCAGGTTTGCATTTTTTGAGAAGTCTACCACACTTTTCACAGCCTGTAAACCCAACCAGCAGGAGATGTTAGATCAGTATGGAGAACTTCAAAGATCAAATCCTGAACCTGAATAGGGAGCAGGCACTAGACCTTCTGAAGTTCCTAATGAAGGAATTCAAATCTGATTGGCCAGGCTTCTTAAACTTGTATGCACAAACAAATGACCCTGATGGTGAGGAAGGTTGATGGCTGGTGGAACAGTTGAGATTTGACAACTGTTCCACCAGCAAAAACTTCCTATAAAAATAACTCACAAGGGGAGCACTCAAATAAAAGGCTCAGAACAACAGAAGATCAAATGGAGGAGGACTCACCAATGCCATATTGTGCCATATACCCTGTCATATTGCAGGACAAGGAAATATAGACCTCTGTCTCATTAGCCCTTAGAGAAAATAACATCAAATATTCCTGGGCTAAAAATACAGATGAAGAAGTCAAAATCCAACCTGCCACAGTCAATGATTATAGGCAGCTGACAAAATTGTTGGATAACACAAAGCTTCCCTACAATACATTCGTGTTTCCCAACAAAAAGAACCTGAAAGTGATGCTCCATGGGGTCGCTGAAGGTATCATCCCTGAAGAAATCAATGCTGTTCTCATTAATCAACGCCTGACCCCAGTCAAAGTGAGCAGGATGCTCCCTTTCAGATAAAAGACCAATGTACTAGTAGAATTTAACAACACATAGAAGAGGATCTACGAACTGACAGCTATATGCAGTATAAAAAGTTGGCATCCCTTATCTGCTCTACCAAAGACCAACCACTTCCCCTAGACCTACCTGGTGTATACCAGGTCCCTTGCAGCTGCAAATTGTCCTACTTTGGCCAAACAGGCAGAACAACAAATATCAGGATTTCAGAACACCAAGACTACATCCGTTTTCACCAGTACAGCCGCTCTGAACTGACAGACCATGCCTTAGATACCCACCATAAAATTCGTTGGAAGAAGACAAAAATAATCCATCGCAGCAAGTTTAAATACGAAAGACTATTCAAAGAATCTTCAGCAGCTCTAAAAAACGTTCCTAACCTCAACAAATTTGGGTGCATGAAACTGCCCCAAATTTGGGAGACTTTCATTTTGAGAACTTCAGCCCAACTGCCAAGACTACCAAATTAGCCCGCAAGAGGGCACCATTAGGACTTTAGGAACAAAATTAGTTCTTATTTTCTTCGTCATTTGCTTTGTTAGTTCCTTAGTGCACATACCATATCTTTATGTTCCCGAAGATGGCAATGTGACATTGCCGAAATATAGAAGTGATTCATTAAAGTTATCTTTAATTTATTTACTTTATATGCGTTGTCAATTCCCTAAATTAATTACCAGTTAGATATCAGTTACATACAAATTAAACAGCAATGGGCCCAAAACAGACCCTTGAGGTACACCACTAGTAACTTTCCTCTTCTGGGATATCACTCCTCCATAGACAACTCGCTGATACCTATCAGACAACCAATCTCCAATCCAGTGAACCGATTTACTGTTCAGCCCCATCCGTTCCAATTTAATTACCAGCTTGTCATGTGGCAATTTATCAAACGGCTTTGCAAAATCTAAATATACCACTATATATGCAATACCCTTATCCAACGCATTTGTCCTTTATTATAAAAAGTAAGCAGGTTGCTAAAGCACAATTTTCCTTTAGTAAATCCATGCTGGCCGCCAAAGAGTATTTTTCTGTTGTCAACCCAATTCTGAACTTTATTCCTAACTAACTTCTCTAATACCTTGACCACAACTCCAGACACACAGACTGGTCTATAATTCAAAGCCTTATTCTTATCACCTCCCTTATGAATTGGAACAATTTTACCCTCTTTCCACTCTTTTGGAACTTGATCCAGTGAGAGACTCATGTTGAAAAGATATACAAAAGCTGTTGTTAACTCTCTGGCACATTCCCTCAAGACACGTGGTGAAATAGCATCAAGTCTATTAAATTCCTCATATACCTCCTGTTCACTTACTAACAGTTCCTCCTCCTCCTCCTCCTTTCCCACAGCGTTCAAGTTCTGCATGATACCACATTCACAAGAATGAAATACCTTTAGAAATTGCTCACTAAATATCTCAACTATATCCTCCACAACGGATATTATCATTAATATCTTTCCTCCATTTTCATTCCTCCGTTTTCACCAATCAATCCTATCCTACCATAATCATTCTTTTTTCTACTGGCGACACCTGGTCACCTGGTTTTCAAAAAGATGAAATTGCATTGGAAAAAGTTCAGAGGCGATTGACTAAGGTGGTTTCTGGTCTCTGGAATGTAGAGTATGAGGTCAGATTGACAAAATGCAATTTGCAGAAATTGGTGGATAGAAGGAAGAGGGGGGGATATGATTGAGACATATAAGCTGTTAAGTGGTTATTACCAGATTAACGTCAGGGAGGTTTTGCACAGAATGGGTGAGGATAGTAGGAGAACAAGAGGTCATTCCTGGAAGCTGTATAAGGAGGGTGTGAGCAAGGGAGTGACGAGCAGGTTTTTTGCATGAAGAGTGGTGAGTGATTGGAATGCTTTGCCTGAGAGTGTGATGTGCAGAGACAGTGAATATATTTAAGGCACAGTATGATAAACTGTGTGTATTACAGTGGACCTCCCACGATGAGTCTTTGACTCCATGGAGGTTTTTATAATAATAATAATAAATAATAATAAAATCATGGCCTAATCAGAGCAAAAAACAAAGCTAGAAAGAGATTCCACAACACAAGACAAAACAATACTGAACAATTTAAATAGACAAGTCCATAAAGCTCTTCAAAAACACAAATCATGAATGGGAAATGAAATTAGCTACTAATTTGGTTTCCTACTCTAAACCCAGAGGATCATTCCATCTGGAAATTCTTGAGAGCCCTCCACACCAAAAGACAACTCACATCCCACCCCCCATACAGACCAAGAAAGGAATTGCTCATACAAACAGAAAAAGCAGAAGCTCTAATTGAAAACATGAAAACACAGTGCAATCCATTATATGTAAACCTAAACATCAACCTCATCTACAAGATTCACTGCCAGGTCAAGAAAATTTTATGACAGCATAAGGATAATTCAGAACCTATCACCACCCTTTTATGGTTATGCCATCTGGGCCTGGATAGGCCCAAATGGCATAACCATCAGAATAATAAAATTGCTTCCAAGAAAAGCTATAGTTCATCTAGTCAACATCACTAATGCCATACTTAGATTCCAGCATTTTCCCATAGCTTGGAAAACTGCAGATATCGTTAAAGAAGCCAGGAAAAACCCTCAACTCCCTGAAAGCTACAGACCCATCAGTATTTTATCCAGCCTCGGAAAGGTTACGAGAAAGTTATCCTCACAATACTTCAAGCAGAAACAGATAAGCTTGGAATTATCCCTAATGTGCAATTTGGATTCTGGAAAGGTCAAAGCACTGTGCAACAAATACACTGACAGTGAAGCATATCACAAAAGGCTTCTACTGGAATCTTCATAGAGCTGCGGTTTTCATCATTGCTGCAAAGGCATTCGATAAGGTGTGGCATCAGGGGCCTTCTTTATAAACGTATAGAATTTAACATGCCAATAAAGCTAACAAAAATAATCTATGCATACCTCAAAAAAAGATATATGCAAATTAAAATCAACGAAATAGCAACGAGACTTAAAATCCTGACAGATGTATCTCAGGGCTCTCTTCTGACCTCACTTCTATTCTCAATCTATATAGCTGATATCCCATAAAACCCAAGAACATCTATTATTGCACTATATTCAGATGACACTGCAATATTAGCAAGATCTCTCTGCCCCCAACTGGCAATCAGAAGACTTCAAGTTAATATCAATACAATGGAGAAGTGGTTTGCAGACTGGAGGATACATGTAAACCCCCCAAAAAGTTCTGCCATACTATTTTCAAGAAAGAGGGGTCCTTAGCAAGGAGGACTTTCATCTCTTAGGAGTTAAGATTCCATGACAGACAGAAATCAAATATCTCGAGGTGCAACTAGATAATAAACTCCAATTCAGCAAACATATCAAACTCATAGACTCGAAGACATCCAAAGTAATTGCTCAACTTTACCCCATGATCAACTGAAAAAGCAAACTAGATATACAAACCAAGTTACTTATCTACGAGATGATAATATGCCCAATCATCATTTATACTTCCCCTGCATGGAGCCATACCTCTGAAATGAATATTCTAAAATTATAGACGATCCAGAACAAATCAGAACAAAGTTCTTCAGCAAGACAAGCAATCACTGCTGAACAACCAAGCTACTGACTACAATAAAGCAGAATGAATACTGCAAATACAAAAGACAAGTCAAGCTTATGGGTGGGGTGTTATTGAGCTTTATGCCCAATAACACCCCACCCATAGTTTTTCCTTTACAGACAAAGGGGAATATGAAAAACATGTATGCTTCACCCATCCAGCCAGTAATGTTCTGGGTAATCATCACTTGATAGAGAAGAGTCAATTGTCTGGAAGAAAACAGTGAATAAATTGTGATTATAAGGGTATTGCAAATGGTGGTTTTACAAGAAAATTAATGCAATTAATTGAGTAATACTCAGCTGTTTGGGTAATTTCGTGTTTCCTGATATTTCGAGTGATAACTATCTAGTATTGATAGACTTCAAATGATTAAATTATAAAGTATAAGTAGTTGTAACTGATAAGTCTAAGCTCTCCGGTTGTGCAAAATTGATGTATTTCAAATATTCATTTTGTTATTTTAAAATCTGTGGATAACATTTTTGAACCAGAGCAACTCGTAAGCGTCTATAAAGTCAGCAATAACTCCAACCAACAATGGACGATTATCAGTTCAAGCAGGTGGAATTCAGTACATACCTGGTATGGAGAACTTAAACAATTTAATACAACACTTGAACAGAAATCAAGCACTTGACCTGTTCAAGAAAGTATTGCACAGGTCAGGTGTATTCCTCCTGAGCCCTGTAGACGGGCTCTCAGGAGGAACACACCTGCAAAAGACATCGGACCGAAGATGACCATATGGAGGACGAATCATCTTCATGAGACTTCCCAAGCAACAAAGAAAACGTTCTCCCATTCATTCTACAAGACAAAGAATATCACACCTTCTCTCTAAGAAGTGAAAGAAATCTGAAGGTAGTGCTCCAAGGGGCATCACATCTAACGAAATCACTGCAGACTTCATCAACAAAGGACTGACCCCAATCAAGGTAAGCAGGATATAGAGAACAGACAAAAAAAAAAAAGATGCTACTAGTGCTAGTTGAAATTAACAACACCCAAAAACAGATTTATAAGCTAACCGCACTCTGTGGTCTCTGGTTCTGTGGTTACACCGAACCCACCCATCACAGTCCTCATGGCAGATCAGATGTGCTAAACATTATTATTTTCAGAAATATCAGTATCAACTAGAGACGATCAATTAGCTATCGTCAGACCCCCATCCTGCTTAAACTAGGCACTCAAGATCAACTCTCCCCTCCCAGCACTCCATAGCATGGAACAAGCTATCTAAAATTCTCCCAGAACACATCGGCCTAGCACCCATCATCCGCAAAAAAGAAGAGATAGATGAAGCTGTGAATAACTTAACAAATCAAATCACTAGCAGCAGTCACCAAAACTACAATCACCCACATGACTGACCGGGTAACAAAGGACATCATGAACCTAATTAGAACAAAAAACAAAGCCAGAATGAGATACCACAACACAAGACAAAAAAAAAGGCTAAACAAAATGAACAGCCAAGTCGGAGAAGCACTTCAAAACCACAGAAATCAGGAATGGGAAAACAAGCAAACAGGGCTCAACTCAGACAATCATACAATCTGGAAATTCCTTAGAACCCTTCATACCAAACTTAAGTCACCCTCCCCCCATCCAGGTACAGTATTGCACCCACTGATATGGAAAAAGCCGAAGCTCACCTGGACAATCTGGAAAAATAATGTGGACTATCATATGAAAACATAAACATTCATCTACAAAGTTCATCAACAAGTTAAACCACCTTCAGGCCATGCAAGGATAACTCAGAATGCATCACCTCCACTACTCCACAGAAATAAACAACATTCATAAAGCATCTCAACAATAAAAAAGGCCCTAGGTCCAGATGTCATTCACAACAAAATTATTATCATTATTTGAGACCGCCAAGGAGTCAAGGACTCATCGAGAGAGGCTATAAACTACCCAAACCAGCTGTCTTACGTTCCCTTAAATTCATTCATACTAGATGCACTCACTGCTATCCAGGAGAAAAACCTAGGTCTTACTCCATTTCTTGACTGCAAAAAAAATGTAACTTCTACGGATGCTCCTGTATTCTCTCCCCACCTTCCATATAACGAAAATTTTCATCGGATGATATCCTATAACACCCATTCAAAAGTTTATAGACCGCTATCATATTCCCCCCCTCTTTCTCCTGTTAACCAGAGTCTGTAATTCAAATACAATCTGTTCTTATAATCTAAATCCCATTATCCATATCTAATCTTTGTAACTCTTCTTTGCACCCTACCACTCCTCTATCTTCTTGGAATCTGGGAGACCAAATCTGCACACAAAGAGACAAAATGACTTTCTTATCCTTATATGTCAAGATTCTCTTCAATATCGGAATCATCCTCTGATTTGCATTTGCAACTTTTGCTATGTGACGTTTGAACTTCAAATTCAATCCACCAATACACAAAGATCCCTTACCTCCTCACTGTCTTGTAGCATAACCCCACTAATATAATATGCTGCTGGAACTTTAATCATGCCAAAGTGCATAACTTTACACTTACTAACAGCCTGTAGCTCAGTAGAAGTGGCATTAGCACTGTACTGCACGAAGAAAGACTTTGGTTCGAATCTAGTCGCCGCCTAGAGGAACATTTTCCAAGCATTTTCTCCACCGGTTCCCAATTTAGCTGACCTTTAACACGGGCAAGCGAATTTTTTTCTCCCGGAAACTCGAGTTTTTCATATCGTTAACTCAAGAAATTCAGCCGTCAAACTCCCCACACTATTGTCAAATATTAAAAATATTGTGTTAGGGTATGGGACTACCAGGTGGCGGCACTTCTTAGCCGTCTTCTTTACTGCATACCAATTAATTAGTGATAGCCTTGGGCCAGCTATCTCTGATTGGCTACCAGTGGAGACTGAACTGCCCACTCAATTTCCAAAAAGTTAGATAGGGCTAAAACGGCCTCGCCTACTCCCTATACGGGATTAAAATTAGCTGATAACATTAAACTCAGCCATTTTCATTTGCCTAAATTTCAAGCCTATTCAAATCATTTTGTAAGTGCTGAATAAGAGTAGCTTCCCTGATTGTCCTCAGAGTATGTATTACGATCTCGGAATTTACTACTCCGAGATCGTAATACATATGCCCAACTTGATTATGATCCTACAAAAAGACAGCTCAAGAAACTCAACAAGTTACTTGATGAAACCACTTCCTTAGATTAAGAAATAAAAAAAAACGCAGGACATGCCATGCTAGGCGTCCTAGAATATATGGTTTACCTGAACTTCACAAGAATAACGTTCCACTCAGACTCGTTTGTTCTATTGGCAGCACGACTTACAAATTATCAAAATTTTTTATCTAACCTCCATCCTCTTATAGGCCACTCAGCTTCATCAATTCCACAGAGTTAGCTTAGTGGTTATGCACTTCGCAACCATATGCCTGGGGAAGGAGTGTCCTAGGTTCGATCCCGCCGACGACGCGAGGAGCTTAAGGATCTTCCTCAGCCATAGCCAAGTTAGCCGGTCTTAGGCATGGACAGCAGGGTTTTTTCCCCAGTTTATCTGGGGTTTTTTATCCCGCAAACTGGTCCAGTGAGCACACATGGATTACAATCAGGAATACTGACCCAGTCATAGGTCATTCGTCAGCTATGCTGGTTCCGGAGTCCAGATAAAAGGGGGAACTAGATGGTGCTTACCTCCCCATAAAGCGTAAAGGAGACTCACGGCCGTGTATCATCATACGATTATTATTATTATTATTATTATTATTATTATTATTATTCCACGAGTTTAGAGCAAAAATAAGACATTCAACTGTTGGAAACTGACATGCTAATTAGCTTTGACATTGTCTCCCTCTTCACTCATACTCTCTCAAAAATTTCCATCCGATATTGTAGAATTATTCAAATTTGTTATTACGTCTGGATACTTCACTTGGAAAGAAAATTGCAAGCAAGAGGAAGGAACAGTAATGGGGTCTACCTTATCACCAATCTTTTCTAGAACACCTTGAAGAAAATATTTTCACATTTAATCCTAAATCAAAAATTTCACATGTAATCCTAAACATGGATGTACACATCCAAAGAAGAGAAGATGGTTCCATCTCCACTTATGTCTATAATTAGCCAACATTTCCAGGATGCCACATTCACATTTCTTCAGCTCATCATCCGTCTCAAAAATTTAGCATCATTAAATCATTCGTAACCAGAGCACACAGATTCTGCTCCTCTGAAGAATCTTTTAAATCAAGAATTGGAAATAATCGAAAATACATATATAAATAGAGCCATACAAAATGGATACAATCCAAAAAAACTCAGAAAATCATCAGTCACTTCGCACACACCAGCCTAGACAAGAGCAAGCTAGGATTCCCATATCTTATCCCAAAGGCATCTCCGAACGTCTTTCCAAAATTATGAAGAAATAGAAGCTGCTGCTACCTACAAACCAATCAACCAAATCTACAATGGGTTACCTTCTCCTAAAGACAACCTCTCACCTCTGATGCTACCTGGCGTGTACGAGGTCCCATGCTCCTGTAAATTGTCCTACTATGAACAGACAGGTAGATCCATCAGCAAATGAATTTCGGAACATTAAGACTATACCCGTCTTAACAAACTATACCCGTCTTAACAGAAATCTGGCCTCACACAACACGGAATTGAAAACCCAAACCATAGGATCCATTGGAAGAAGACTAATCTTCTACATAGATCTTCATATAAACATGAACATTTATATAAAGTGCTGAAGCCCTACGTCACAGACCTAATTTGAACCGTAATGACGTTCTTGCTATCCCTAAAGTGTGGGAAATTATCATCCTAAATTGTGTAAAATAAGTTTATATATGTTATTTTATTTTAATGTAATCCTTTTTAATGCAGATATATTTTAATTTAATTCTATAACAAGCTACTGCATGCATAGAAGGATTCCATTGTAAGCATGTGCCCTAACTCTATAATTAATAGTATTGTTTGAATTAACATTACTGAAGATGTCCTATGATACTTAGGACGAAATATTTACTTATTAAAAATCTTACTACTGTGGTTACGTGTGTATGTTTAGTCATGAATGCGCCACAGGCTTTATTATACAACAAAATTTTCTCTCTCTCACATTTCTTTCTCCCTTTTTCAATAGATCTTTCATATATTCTCTCATACTATATTTGTCACTGCTTAAATTATTAGTACCTATCAGAACCACCATCTCTTTTACTTTTCTATTACATTTGTCATATTTTTAATTTTCGTCCCAGAGAAACTATAAGTAGTTACTCCCTCGGCAAGCACAAATTTTAAGATTGAGTCAACATAGCATATCACTTCTTTTTTCTTAGATTTTAACTGACTTACCTTCTTGTTATTAATATTATGATTACCAACTTCAGTATTTTCCTTCCTGTTCTTATCGTATCTAAGTAGTCAAACGTTTTTCCAATTCTCTGATGGATTTTCTAATAATTTCTTTTAATCGAGATATTTATAATTTCAACTTATCCTCAGATTAATTATCATAATCGCTGCAGCAGTATTTTTGTTCATCAAGACAAACGCTCTCCTCAGTAGTAAGAACTTGAGCTTTAGCCACTGCCTTGTTATGCCGAGTTTTTGGCGCCATTCCTAAGAGTAATAAAAACGTATATTATACTTCAGAACACACGCAATTTACAGACAAAAAATATTAGTTGTGGTGGAGGTGAGCGGTAGATGGCGTTGATGGAGATGATTCGTAGTAGAGGTTCGGTGTAGTGGTTGAGACAGTTGTAGGTGTCCTCCCGCGATGAGTCTTCGGACTCCTTGGAGTTGTCACGAATAATAATAATAATAATAATTTCTGCAATTATGTTATAAAATGCTGTAGTATAATAATTACACTAAAACCTACAAGAGTATACTAAAAATACACAGTTAAATCCAAGAAAACACTTAATAAATCAACAAAGTCACAGATTTTTCAGGAGCTTTCTAACAGCATGTCTTCTCACCTCATTATAAAGCTGCTTCCACGAAAGGCTATAGTGCACCTAGTCAACATAATAAACGCAATATCAAGAATGCAGCACTTTCCCATAGCATTGAAAAACGCCACCATCCTACCTATAAAGCTGCCAGGAAATAATCCCCCAGCTCTCCCAAAGTTACCAACCTATCAGTCTACTGTCCAACCTAGGAGAAGTCACAGAATCAGTCATCCTCCCAAGATTACAAGAAACAACAGATAAACTAAGAATCATACCAAATGTACAATTTTGCTTCCAACAAGAGGACAGCACAGCTCAGCAAATCCACCGAATAGTAGAATAGAATACATCACAACAGGATATAATTGGAAATTGCACATGGCGCTGTAGTCCTAGACGCAGTACAGTGCCGAGGGTATGAGGCGCCTATGGCTAGTGTCTAACTTTCCCCCCCTCCCAACCCAACGCAAGTGTCTAAACTTGTGCCCGTACCCAAAAATTTTGAAAATTTTAAATGTAACAAGTTAAATTTTACTAAATGCAATATGTTAAATACTTACTATTAACCCCATCAAAATGAGTTGCATTATTTGTGTGTCTAAAACGGCGTATTGCCGAAATTTAAAAATACAATATAAAATAGCGGACTTTTATATCTATTTATTTATTTTTATTTTTTAGGTTTTTCGCCCCAAACCTAGTTGCGCCCGTCGCGGGCGCCACTTTCGCTACGCCCTCCTTACGGCACTGCCTAGACGTCGCTAAGGCCTTTAACAAGAGATCTGGCACCAAGGCCTTCTCTATGAACTCATAAAAGCAAATATGGCAATAAATCAAATAAGATTAATATAAGCATACCGCAGAGAAAGAATAATGCAGGTAAAAATCAATGGAACAATTTCAACTAAGCGCAAAATCCTAGCAGGAGTTCCATAGGGCTCCCTCCTGTTTCTTCTACTGTTCGCAATCTACTTCGCAGACATCCCACAAAACCTGAGGACAACCATTACAGTCCTATACGCAAACGAAACGGCAATACTAACAAGATCTCTCTGCCCCCACCTGGCAATCCGATAACTCCAGGACACTATCACTAAACTGGGGAAATGGTTCTCCAAACTGGAGGATCCAAGTAAACCCCACAAAAGCGCAGCCATACTATTCTTCAGAAGAAACGCCTCCATCAATGATGACATCCAACTCTTCGGAGAAAAGATTCCATGCAGACAGAGAAACCAAATATCTCGGTATACAACTTGACAAAAAACTCCGACTTAACAGTCACATCAAACTCATAGGTGCTAAGACATCCAAAGCCATATTTCAAATCTACACCATGATCAACTGTCGCAGCAAACTAGCTACACGAAACAAGCTATTACTATGTTTGATGGTTATACGCCCTGTAATCACAAAGCGTATCAGCATGGGACCATACTTCGAAATCAAACATTCTAAAATTGCATCGAATACATAATAAGTGCCTATAGATGATAATGGGCATCCCATGATTTATTAGGAACACCCAGATCCACAGAGAGACCAGAATCCTCTGTAGCTTTCTGCTCCTTCAAGACCTAGCTGAAAAGTTCTTCTGAAAGGCAAGCACGCACCCAAACCCACTAATCTGACAAATTGCAGACTACAATGAATCTGAACACTGCAAACACAAAACACCCAAGATAATCCTGCTCCCAACTGAACACAGCTAACTTCACAGCCACCAAAGGGTGAGCATAAAGATCACAATCCCCCACCTCCAAGTTTACTTACACAAATTAAGGGGAATATGGAAAGAATAATTGCTTCACCCATCTAGCCAGAAATGTTGTTGTTAATCATCCCTTGATTTTTTCTTGAAATCGTTTGAGTATGTGCAGGGCAATCGTTACACTTTTCTGGGTACATGGCACTACAGTCTAACACCTCAGGCTCCAAAGTATTAAGTAGTTTACAGTACATGAAGTATATATTGGCCTTCTGGATTTTTTTCTTAAAAACAAAAGGCATTTGATCTATTCCGATATTCACTTGAAGCAACCACATCCATTTCTGTGTAAAATTTTCTGTGTATTGTATATAATGAAGTTGTATATTATAGTGATATAGGAAATTTGACAAAAACAATCATCATTTTTATATTTGATTTTAATTATTTATACTTTTATTTCTGTGTAGCTCAGTGAATGTGGCGTTTGCAAACCACGCCGCTTGACCGCACGAAAGAAGACTTGATTTCAAGTCTAGTTGGCGACTAGAGGAAATTTATCTAAGCCTTTTTTCGAACGGCTCCCGAGTGAGTCGATCTCTGGCACGGGCAAGCGGGTTTTTCGTCCCATAAACTCAATTAAATCGACCACAAAACCCACATTATTTCAGACATTAAATACGAGTTAGGGTTAGGGACCACGAGATGGTGGCATTTGTTGAGCTGTCTCTCTCCACTACGTGCCGCTTAATTAGTGATAGCCTTTGGCTAGCTATCTCTGATTGGGTACCAGTGGAGATTGAACTGCCCACTCAGTCTCCAAAAGTTAGATAGGGCTAAAAACTGCCTCGCTTACTCCCTATATACGAGAATAAATAGGCGTTAGCTGGTTTTTTTTTATACTTTTATTTCTTCAATTTAAAATCTCAATTTTTTGGGCCCTTAAATTGGTCCTAATTTTTCAGGGTTCCAGATAAATCCTCCTATACCTGCATAAGTACTGCCCTGTTTACAGTATAAATTCTAAAAATTATATATAACATCAATTAAAACAATAAACAGAGCAATATGGTAATTCCTTAAACTTTTAAGGACTGATATAAATTTTCTCAACAATTTAAGATTTAGCAAAAAACTAAATTGCAGACGATCTATATTTATCTTAAATACATAAATGAAAATTTTAGTTAAATTAAGCTTTAAATAAATGAACAGATTAACGTCTTGATATGGTATCTTAATAAATAAATAAATAAATATAAATAATATTTGTATTCTTGATTTTTTCTTAAAAAAAGGCATATGATCTATTCAGATATTCATTGAAGCAACCACACCCTTTTCTGAGTAAAACAGTGTCCTTGTTTCATTATATTGTATATAATGAAGTTGTATATTATAGTGATATAGGAAATTTAACAAAAAACAATCATCATTTTTATATTTGATTTTAATTATTTATACTTTTATTTCTTCAATTTAAAATCTCATTGTTTGGGGCCCTTAAATTGGCCCTAATTTTTCAGGGCCATCAGATTAAGCCTCCTGTGCCTGCATAAGTACTGTTTCGGCTTTGCGAGGCTTAATGTGGTGTTATTTCACAAAAATACCTATCGAATGGTATTTTTGTGAATGTTGGTGATTTTATAAGAGGGTATAATTTATCTAAACTTAGATCTATCGGGATGGATCCGGTACAAGTGAATCACGTTAAAAATATGCAAATGGTTATTATGGGCAGAATGAAGAAATGGGTCCTGTAC
Organism: Typopeltis vanoorti; assembly: GCF_054136105.1. Classification (NCBI taxonomy): domain Eukaryota; kingdom Metazoa; phylum Arthropoda; class Arachnida; order Uropygi; family Thelyphonidae; genus Typopeltis; species Typopeltis vanoorti. Next base: position 7,594,600 of record NC_143571.1, read on the forward strand.
TGCTTACATGTGTGAATCAAAAAAAAATCAACTAACGCCTTTCATTCCTTAATAGGAGTAGGCGAGGCCTTTATACCCTATCTAGCTTTTGGAGACTGAGTGGACAGTTCAATCTCCACCAGTAGCCAATCAGAGATAGCTTGCCCATGTCAATCACTAATTATAGCAGTCACCAATGAAGAGACTGGCAAACAAGTGCTGCCATCTCTTGGTACCTAACCCTAACAAGATATGTCACTGTCTGAAATAATGTGGGTACTACGGTCGATTTTCTTGAGTTGCGGGACGAAAAACCCGAGTTTCCAGGAGGAAAAACCCGTTTGCCTGTGCCAGAGATTGACTAACTCGGGAACCGGTCGAAGATAGGCCTAGAAAAAGTTCCTCCAGTCAGTGACTAGACTAGAACCTAGGTCTAACTTCAAGCGCAGAGGACGCAAGCGCCACTTCCACTGAGCTACACAGGCCTTTACATGTGCGAATTATGTGTGAATCTCTCGACAGAAAAAATAAATAAATAAATAAATAGAATAAAAAAATTTTCAAAAATAATTGAAATATTTGTGGACCGAGGAAATCTTTATTACAAAGAAGATGTTGCTCACTATTCCTGGAATCTATCGGCTCGAAGACATCAGCGGAAGCAAAATTTCTGGATGATTTTATGCTCATGAAATACAAAAGGTAATCAGACCAGAATTTTATGTTATTTACAATGGACTGAAACTAAGAGGTATTCCAGAATTAGCGAAATGCTGATCTCATCCGTACCATAGTTAGACAGGTGTAGGCAACAGATTGTACAACAACAACAGTCCATGCAATTATTATGATTATTTGCGTTTTGGCTCCTGTAAACGAGGTTGTCCCATTCAGGATAATAACTGAACATTTTCAAATCGGATTAATATAGACAAGAGTCTTTGGAGTTCGATAATTGATATATGCATGTTTGGAAGATCGAATAGCGCATCGATTAGTGGTATAGTTATAATCCAGATGAGTAGAACTCAATCCTCTCCTAAACAGAAGCAGGTGTGCAAAGCGTGTTAAATTCGTGCCACCACCTGAAATTTCCACTATATTCTCTAAGGACAGATATGGCTGCTGATCATCTGAGGCTGCAAACTTTCGAAGACCTGTATATTTTCTTGAAACAGAGACGATATTTGGGAATATCATCTTGTGACATTTGGAAAAGCAGAGATGGAGCGCGAAAATACCCAACTTGAACGTCCCTTGATGGTTTGTTCAGGTAAACCTTCTGGAAATGAGACCTCGAAATACAGGATTTGTGAATGAAGCCTTATTCGATGTTCTACGTCAGTGCTTCCGAAACTACTGGATGTCAGGGTCCCCTTTGGAAAAATTAAAATATTTCACACCCCCCTCAAAAAAAAATCGTAATATAGACATATATTATTATAATATTTATTGTATTTATATTCAGATTTATTGTATTTACATTCGAAGGGATATAAACTGTTTTATAGCGGTGTGAATGAGAAGGGAAGAAACGGAGTTGGAATTATCATCGATAAGGCGCTGAAGGGTGGAGTCTGCGGGGTGTGCCGGAAGAATGATCGGATTATGAGCGTTAAGCTTGAGATGGGAGGAAGTGTGGCTACTATAGAGTGTGGCTACGCCCCACAAGTAGGTTGTGATGAAGAGGAAAAAGAGACATTCTGGAGAGAACTTGACCAAGTAGTAATGGGAATCCCTGATGGTGAGAGAGTGATCGTCGGAGCAGATCTGAATGGGCATGTAGGAAGGCGACGAAGCGGAGAAGAAAGGGTACATGGGGGTTGGAGTAGTGGTGAAAAAATTAAAAAGGTAAAAGAATCATAGAATATGCTGTGGCCTTCGATCTGGCTATTGCTAACACGTGGTTCAAGAAGAGAGTTGGGCATCTGATAACCTATAAAGTGTGGATAGAATGAGTCAGATTGCCTATATTATTTGTCGTAGAAAACATCTGAAGGAGGTGAAAAACTGTAAAGTGATTAATGGAGAAAGTGTAGCGGCACAGCACAGGTTGGTTGTGTAGACTGTGATATAAAAGGGGGAAAGAAGAATAGACGGAAGTGGCGAATACAGAGGAGAATAAAGTGCTGGAAATTGGAAGAGGAAGGCCCAATGAATAAGTTTAAAGGAAAGGAATTGAAAGAAATGAAGTTACCAGAGGATGTGGAAGAATGGTGGGACATTAATAGTCCGAATATTAGAAAAATTGGAGAAGAGGTGCTTGGTATAAAATCAGGAAAGGGACCACCTGAGGATAAAGAGGCATGGTGGTGGTGGAATGAGGAGATGCAGTTGAAGATCAAGGAAAAGGAAGAGGCAAAGAAAAAAATGGGACATGAATGGAACTAGAGCCGACAAGGAAGCATATAGATTAGCGAAGAAAAATGCAAAGAGAGCTGTGGCGAAAGCGAGGGCAGTTGATGAGGTTTATGAAGAACTGGAGAGAAACGCTGATGAAGCTCAGTTGTTGAGAAAAGCGAAAGCCAGAAATAAGGCCTCGAAAGACATAACATCAGTCAAGCAGATAAAGGATGCATCAGGAGTAGTATTACAAGAGGAGGACAAAATCAGAGGAAGATGGAAAGAATATTTCCGTAAACTACTAAATGAGGAGAATCCGAGAGAGAGGTGTAAGGATTGAGAGGCAAACGAGAGACCGGTGCAAGACATAAGTAGAGAGGAAGTGGATTGGGCACTAAGAAAAATGAAGAATGGAAAGGCTGTAGGGGCAGACCAGATACCTGGGGACGTGTGGAAAAGTTTGGGCAGTGAGGGCGTGGATATGTTATGGTATCTGATAAGTAAAATAGCCCAACAGGAAAAGATACCAGAGGAATGGAGGAAAAGTATTCTCGTCCCAATCTACAAGGAAGGCGAGATGTTCGAGACTGTGGCAACTATAGAGGGATCAAGCTGATGTCACACACATTGAAGATACGGGAAAGAGTAATTGAAGGAAGGATATGGCAGGAAACGAAAATTGGTGAGGAGCAGTTTGGATTTATGCCAGGAAGAGGGACAACAGATGCGATATTTGCGCTAAGGCGATTGATGGAGAAATATAGAGAGATGCAGGTGGAGCTGCACATGGTGTTTATAGATCTGGAGAAGGCATACGACAGAGTGGCCAGGCAGGAGGTATGGAGGTGTATGAGGAAGAGGGTGTCGGAGAAGTACGTGAGGTTGGTGAAGGAGATTTATGAGGGAACAGAAACTCAGGTAAGGTCTATTGTTGGCATGACAGAAAGGTTCCCCATTGTCCTAGGGCTACACCAAGGGTCAGTTCTGAGGTCCTACCTCAGAACTGACGTAGAACTGATGTCGTTGGCAAGAAGGAGGCACCATGGAGCATGCTGTTTGCCAACGACATTGTTCTATGCGAATCATCCCGAGAGAAGCTTGAAAATACCCTGGAAGAGTGGAGAAAGGCATTGGAGGAGAGAGGCATGAAAATTCACCCGGTGAAGACTGAATATATATCAACGGGGAGTGACGAGGATATGGTCATAGGACTCCAGGGTGAAAGGCTAATTTCAGGGAAGAAATTCAAGTACCTTGGGTCGGTTGTCGAGAGGAAAGGTGACTTGGATGAGGAAATACAGCACCGAATAACATGCGGTTGGATGAATTGGAGGAAGATGAGCGGGGTCCTGTGCGACAAGAGAGTGAGTTGTAAGAGGAAAGGAAAACTGTATAAGATGGTGGTGAGGCTGGCGATGCTTCATGGTGCAGAGACGTGGCCTATAACCAAGGCACAGGAGAGGAAGATGGAGGTAGCGGAGATGTGGGTGTTGAGATGGATGAGTGGTGTGACAAAGGACAGGATAAGGAATGACTACATCAGAGGGACGATTAAGGTGCGACCAATTGGCAAGAAGATACAAGAAAGTAGGCTGAGGTGGTTTGGACATGTAGAGAGGAAGGGTGACGAGTATGTTGGTAAACGAGTGGAGTATATAGAGTTGGAGGGAATGAGGAAAAGAGGCAGGCCCAAGCTCAGGTGGAGGGATAAAGTGACAGAGGATCTTAGGGAGAAAGGATGGAGTCCGAAGGACGCCCTGGACCAGAGAACTTCGAAGAGGAAGGTTAAAGATCGGTGCGCCGATCCCGTTTAACATGGGATAAGGCATTGTGAAAGAAGATTGTATTTATATTCAATTCAAAACATACACAGCGAATATTGCAAAAATCAAATGCAAATATTACACTTTTAGCATCTTATATACACATTTGACATGGCACATTATCTCATATTTTTATATAGATAGATAGATAAGTTGTTATTGTACATTCGCAATATGGGGTGGCCAGACTCTTGATCATTTCTGATCAAGAGTCTGGCCAGAGTCATTAACATGAAACGTAAAACGTTTAGTAACAAAGAAAAAATTAAAAATATAAAAGAAGTTTTATAACAATTTAATGTGATGGATGTGTTTCAATACTGCTGCACAAAAAGTTAATATCAGGCGAAATATTTGAAACTGCAATTCTTAGGTTTCTGCTTTGAAATGAAACTCGTATGAATAAGCATATATTTACTAATATTCATTAAGCGCCGAAATACGCAGGAAGCAAACTTTGTGAACCTGCACCAATGTGCGATTTTTTTCCATTAAAATATAAAAAATAACAAAAAAGAAATAATAAATAATAAATTAAATCCGTTTCTTTTAAAATAAAAAAATCTATATAGTCTTAAAACATTTTAAATTTGTTTTCATTATTTCACGGCCTCCTTCAACAAAACCTACGGCCCCCAAGTGGGCCGCGCCCATAGTTTGGGAAACGCTGTTGTACGTCATGCTGTTTATCTTCATTTAATGCACACATAAAATGAAGATAAACAGCATGACGTAGAACAGCGCTTCTGTTCTACGTCAAGTGTTGAAAGCTTGGAGCAACTGTGTCGCTTAGTTTTAACAGAGAGAGTGAACATGCTTCGTGCTTCAGTTTGTGGAAGTGTGGTTAACAGATTGCAGGAACCTTCATCTGCTGGAGAAAGTTTTGATATCCGAGTTTTCTACTGTACGCAATGGAGTATCTAATCTTGTCTACTACAGCTTCTATGAAGGTGCACGGCAAGAGTATTTGCCGCCCTGGTGCAAACTTTTATCGGCCGCCACTAATACTGCATTATAATCCAAATTAGATATTAGCTACATAAAATGCTGCCCTATCAATGTTGCTGCCTGGGTGCTGTGCACCCCTTGCACCCTCGGGTTGGCGCGGTCCTGCTTCTATGGATATATTCTCAGAGAACAGAATAGGAAATTATTCGGTAAGCCAGCCGCATGCCGACCTTGGACCATGTCAGTTGGTGTTAGGTCAAGAACAAAATGATAGAATGGGGCCAGGAATGTGCCTACCTCCACAGATCTCAACTCAGAAACCTTTACAAAGAGAGGAGCTGGTTCATAGCCATCCAATGCCAAGGAATACCATATGATAACGTCATTCGGGAAATTACCACCGAAACAGAAGTAGAAAAGCAAAGGCAAGCAGAGGAAAGAAACTTTAAGATCAGAACACATTTGCGCTCGGAAGACAGGCCGTCGGCCGCCTTTTACAACAGGCGCTTCACCAAGTTCTGTGATGCGTGAAGCATCCTGACCACCACAGAAGGCAGCAACATTCTGAACACCACTTCTGACATCTGACAAGCTTTCCAGAGGCACTACATTGAACTCTATTCAGACAACAGTGCCTCTCCGGACTACTCCTCTTGGAACATCCCTACCCTCCCTACGCACATCCAAGCAGGGTTGGATTCCCCCTTCATGGCAGCCGAAATAACAACAACCTTTAAGCATTGCTGAGCCAAGAAAGCGCCTGGTCCAGACGGACTGGGGGCAGAGTTCTATCGTGAGGCATGGGACATCACCCTCCCGGCTCTACTGATACTTTATAACATCTTCCTTACCATCGGAAACGTGCCATGCGAGTTCTTGGAGTGCCATACGGTGTTCATCCACAAAGCCATCAGGGACCTTTCCCTGATCAAGAACTGACTGCCAATTAGTCTTACTAACATCGACTACAAGAGTCTGGCCAGAGTCATTAACAATAGCCATTAACAATAAAAATGTCCCGGTTATTTGGTAAAAATTTAAAAGAATAGCACGCAGTACAAAAAGTCCAGCCTCGGAAAATGGTAATTAGGCAACAAAAATACCCCACTTTGACTCTGGCCTGTACGCTGCGTCAAAAGTCACTGTTGAGCATGCGCAATCTTAGTTGAGTTTAGATTGCCAGTCTGTGTTTCTTTTCGGCGTGTTGTTTGTGTTTTTTTTTTTTTTTTTGCTTCATTAAATAATTAATGAATTTAATTAATTAACCCTATAATGCTAAAAAGAAACTGTGTGTTTACCGATGAATTAAAAAAGGATTATCCGTTTTTGAAAAAACGTTTGTGGTCATATTGACAAAGTGAAATGTGAACAGTGCTCTTCAGAATTTTCTGTTGCTCGTGGTGGGCGTTCTGACATAAAAAAAATCACTCGACACTCCCCGTATAAGGGAACAAAAAGGCGTTAGCTGATAGCTGATGTGCGAAACATAACGCTAATCTAGCAGCAGCAGGAACTTCCTCAAAGATATTGTCGTATTTTAAAGGTGTCAATCCAAGTGACAAAGAATTTTTAATAGCTGCTGTAGAAGATTGTGAATAGCAACATGAAATGCAGATTTTTTTTTTTTTTTTGTTGCTATTCACAATCTAAGCTACACAATTTAAGCCTGCCGATTGTTCATATAAACTGATATCAAAGCTTAGCTTTTTGAAACAAAGTTTAGACTGGGTAGAACAAAATGTGAAGCTGTGATTGAGCCACTGTTGTTTCAGCAACTTTGTGAAGATTTAAACAAAACAAATTTGTGACGATATCAATTGATTCTTCCAACAGGAAAGAAATTAAAACTGTGCCATGTGTTGTGCGGTATTTTGCACCAGATTGTGGAGTAAAAGTTAAACTTTTAGACTTTCAATCAGTTCCTGGTGAAATTGCAGAAATACTGACAAACCATTTAATTTCAGTTATGAAATCTCATAATATAACAAAACAAATTATTGGATTTTGTGAAAATAACTGCAATACCAATTTTGGCGGTGTAAAATGGAGAGCAGAAAACAGTATTTACAGTTGATTGAAGAAGGAACTAGGAAGAAATATTATGGACATTGGTTGCGGTGCTCACATCGTTCACAACTGTCTTCAAACTGCAGTTGATGTTCTACCTATTGAAATAGAAGCTTTAGTAGTCAAAATTTTTAAATATTTCCACATTTATACGGTTCGAGTCACTCAACTAAAAGCGTTCTGTGAATTTATAGATGTAGAGTATAAAAAGGTTTTTCTACATGGCCACACCCGTTTTCTTTCGCTATTTCCACCTATTGACAAGGGACTGAAAGCATATTTTATTTCACAAGAACACTGTCCCCCGATGATAAAACAGTTCTTTGATGATGATTGTGGTGAAATGTATTTGTGGTTTGTGCACTGGCAACTCAAATTGATTAACAAATCTATCTTGATTATGGAAAGTACAAAAGCGAGTGCAACAGTTATTGTCATTGAACCTAAAAAATTAAAAACAAATCCTGAGAAAAGGCGTGATAATAAATTAATACCTCAAGAAGCAAAAAAAAAAGCTTTTTAGAATACTGGAAAGTAATGGAAGTATTAATATTAATACAATACTACAAGAGTATACAAAATTTTATGGCCGATGTCTTTCTTACATTGAGCTTTGGGAAAACAGTTTTAGTGTAGCAGAATCTTTTACTTGGATAAACAACAATGAATTAACTTGGTGGGAAATTGAAGCTTCAGCTGAAAAAAGTAATTAGACTCTTGCAAATAATGCAATAAACATGGATGAACTGTTTGATGAAGTGGTGATTGCAAAAGCTTTTTGGTCGGCAAACTATGACATTTTGAAAAATAATGTTGCGAAGAAAAATGGATACAACTATTCAGTTATTTCAAAGAAAAGAACCTTTCATTGCCCAATCTTGTCCATATTATAGAACACATTTTCAGCCTGCCAGGCACATCTTCACCTGTTGAAAGGATATTCTCAATAATGAATAACATATAGTCTGAAGAAAGAGGTAGAATGGCTGAGTCAACAGTAAAAGCTGTATTGCGCTGCAAACTTAATAGTGAACTAAATTGTAGTGAATTTTTCGACGATATTAATAACTATTTGATAATAAGTTATGTTCAGTTAAGAGTAATTAAAAATTATTACTACGAATGTTTTTTCTTTTTTTTTTTTGTTAACTACTCCGTTATTTAGCCTTTTGAATCATAAGTACTTAGCGTAGAAGGCGTTACTTTCTGTTTTGAGCAAACTCTCAAAAATATCCCGGTTTGATAAAAAAATGTTATGGTAAGTCTAATCAACAACAGACTCAAAGTGGGGATAAAATACGTCATCAACAGCACTCTAGTGTATGGTATCCCAGGCCGATCGACAGAATTTAATCTGTACCTCATTAGAGATTTGCTCCGTCTGTCGTCTATAAAGCATCCAATGGCATTGCTTTCAATCGACCTCAACCGAGCGTTTGACAGCGTCCGACACTTGTATCTGTTTTACATCTCACGTTCACTGCCAAGCTGAAAATTGGAATTTCGTGTGGTGGCCAATTTTTTTTTATTTTTTTATTTAGTGAGCGACGTCCACGCGATAACGCATGATCGGCCGTTTGGGTGAGAACTCGCATTACGCGATATCGCGTGATTGGCAATGAACGTGTTAAAGAAGTCGGCGTCAACAGTGGCCTCCTTTCCATTATCTAGGTATCTAGGATGTTAAAGAGGTTCCTGATGGAGTAACGCCCCTAAGGGTGCCCACCATGTCATCCGCATAGGCTGCTATTTTGGATTCTTCCGTGGTGAAGTCTAACTGGAGACTATACTTTGTACTTAGTTTGGATGATTCGTACTTAGTTTGGATGGAGACTATAATTTGTACTTAGTTTGACATTAATTTGGATGCGGGTAGAGCTGCTCTACCCGCATCTAAATTAATGGATACTCGTTTGATCCCATTAGCATCAAGAAAGGAGTCAAACAAGGCCCTGATCAGGCCCCTTCTTTTTGCTCTGGTCCTTGAGCCTCTTCTTCAGGCAGATAACAACTCTCGTGCCGTTACAGGAATACCACTTCCGCTCACCACGGAAGAATCCAAAATAACAGCCTATGCGGATGACATGGTGGGCATCCTTAGGGACAATGACTCCATCAGGAACCTCTTTAACATCCTTGATAGGTTCAAAGTATCAAGATTAAAACCCAATCCTGATAAAACTCAGCTAAAGACATATGGAGTCTGGGACCCAGTTAACATCCCCCTGCATCTAGTTCCTAAGGAAGACCCCATTACCATCTAAGGGGTACCCTTTACAGCACAGCCTGAAGTCGACGAAGATAATCTTAACGCCAAGTTCGTCGACAGTCTCAAGGACTAGAAAACCGGACCGCTGTCACTTTCCTCCCGGGCAACTTGGTTACAACTTCTGGAGCAACTTATACCCAGAAGTTGTAACCAAGATCCTTCAACTTTCAGGGAAGCAAGGGGGCTTTGGCCTCCCAGTTCTCAAAGCATGATAGCTGAGTAATACTGCCATCCATCTGAACAGGATACTGCAATTTAACCATCTTAGCAGTTATCTTGTTCGGTATTACTTTGGTTGCAAGCATCCTCTCTTTGGTATTCCATCCCACCAAGGATACAAGGCAGAAATTGTCCCAGAATACTACAACCAGCTTTGCCAGACTTTATAGCAAGCTCCGCTCTTCGGGTGTAGACATCGCCAACACCCAGAGCAGTAAAAAATGGTACAGCATCATCTTTGATCATCTTCGTACTGACACTCCAGGTCTAGGGACTGACAACAACGTCCCCTTTGGTCATCTAGCAAGACACCGTGGCTACCCAACGAGAAAGGACCTGGCGTGGAGGATAGTATGCTGCAACCTTCTAGTTAATTTCAACATCTGGCGGTTCCACAACAACAGGAACCCCTTTTGTGACTTCTGCCAGAGTGTGGACAATGTGAAGCATGTCTTCTATCAGTGCCCAGTCTCCCATAACGTCTGGAGGAAGCTGAGCGACATGCTCCATATTCCACTCTTAACACAGGACCAAATCATCTTCCTGCAGTTCACACCACCAACAAATAACAGGCAGAGGTTACTAATATTTGTGATTAATGAGATCAAATATCGCATCTGGAAGGTGAGGAAAAAACATGCCAACAACATCAATCCTCCGAGCTGGACAGACATCTCCGGATCGTGTTATATTGCTTCTACGGGGCAACACGACGTTTCCTGATAATTAAAAAAGAGACTCTAGGTGAGCAGAAATTCAAGCACATCTGGTGCTCTCCTCCTATCCTGTGTACCCCAAGGGGAGGAGTCGAAGTTTACACTCCTTTTACTATAAGATCCATAACGGAGTGTATCATATCTGTTGACTACATATTTGAGGTTCTCGTTCTAGATCTTCCACGGAGGGCACGGAGGGTTCACGTTCTAGGTCTTCCAGGTTTTGCGAACCTGGTCAGGGAAGGCCAACTGTAGGCGGTCGACCAGGATTGGGTTGATCACCCGGACGCCGGTTACCCCCCCCCCCGTGGTCTTGGTCGTACAGCAGACCTGTGAGGCTGGGGGCGAAAGAGTTAAACTTCTGATAGTTCTGAGCTTGTTAGATGAGAATTATTAGCTGAGGCCTATTTTCTTCTTCTTCTTCCCTCCTCCCCACCTCCCCACCCCATTCCACTCCTTACCTCTCCTATTCTCTACCCCCCCCACCTCATCCTCGCTGTCATCGCCTCTCCCTTCTTTTTCTTCACCTGAGGGGCATAATGCCCCGGGCATTCTGACCCCTTTATTTTTCCATAGGCCAATGATGAGTTTTTTTTTTACTCTTTCACTTACTGGAACGTGCGTCGCTTGTTAAGCTTTACTATCAATAACGCGGTAACACTAATGCCACACTTTGTTATTAGAAATCAATGGAGTAGCAGCGTAAATGTTCCAACCTTCTCTGCGCCCCTACGTCAAGTTAAGTATAATAACGTTTGGATAGCACGCTGTCTGCTGATAAGCATGGTTTTGTACGGGACGTTTTTTTATTATGTTGTGTGTACTGACAATTTCAATGTAATAATATGATATCGTGGGCTAAAATAATTAAGTATTCCTTATACTTAGTCATCATCATCATCACAATGATGACATCGAAGTCTTGTCCATAATCTGATTTAATTTCTTTCATGATGACAATGGGATTGCGTTTATTATCAAGTCTTCGTATGATGTCAAAACAGTTCCGTAATTCACACGGTGAACGGTTATTATATCAAGATTGTTTCACCTGGCATTCCAAATGTAAAAGTGCCCTTGGGAGTTCATCGATGTTTGTTCAAGACGGTTTAGATATCCAAGAAGTTCCTATAATAGTGAAAAAAATTAATGACGTCAATTCACTCATTAATGAACCTAATTTAATTAAATGTAATGGGGATACGATCGTAGAAGTTAGAAATAGTGATAAGTATAAAGATGCTTGTACTGAAAGCCTTAACAATATTATTCAAATTAACCTTGACAATTGCAAAAACATAGATGAAGTCTTCAAATATTTAGAAATTATACCATCAGTAGATATGACACCACTTGTAGCATTACGAGTTTTAGAAAGAATATTTCTGCTTCAGAGTACTGACCTAAGTAGGAAATCCTCAAAAGATTTGATGCGTACTTTTTCTGGAAAGGTATTCACACAGTCTGTAATTGTTTTCAAATTGTGTGAATTGATTTGTGAAAGTAGGGATATTCAGATCGTTTTAGCTGGATTAGAAACAGTTTCAAAAAGACACATATTTGAAGAAAAAGAGAAATTCGAGGATATATTTGTGCAAGAATGCTTGCATAGAGTAGTAAGTGATAAAGAAACTTCATTACTTCAGATCTGTGAAATAATTGAACGCCTTTCGGGAATAGGAACTATAGGTCAGCTAACAGTTGATCAGTTATGGTGTAGCCTTGTTGATCTTTCTTCAGAAATAACAGAAAAAAATATTGTAAAAGTATATAGCATTTTGCCATATTTGAAGACATCCCAAAAGATCATATTAAATATGTTAGCCAAACAAACAGCAGTTCATTCATGGAAGCTGAGTGGTGTTCAGATCGTAACAATATTGAAATGTCTCATTGCTATTAAAAAAGAACCAAGACGGTTACTCTCAACTTTGACAAATTGGACTAATTTAAACATTCACACACTTAGTGAAAAAGAAATTAAGGATATCATTCAGTACATGTCTACATTGCAGTATCATGATCAATGTTTAGAATGTGCCTTAGAACGCTATATGAAAGCAAAAGGAGGGAAAATTAAAAGTATTTCACTTATTGCAGCAATAGCAGAACACTGTCTGCTGTTCAGATGGAAAAACCAATGTGTTCTTGATAACTTAGCAACATATTTTGTATCTAATAAACAGAAATTTTTACCAAGTACTATTGAAACTGTAGCAAAAGTGTTTGGAATTTTGAATTATGAACCATACAATTCACATATCTTTTTTGAAACTTTAGAAAGTCTATTGCAAGAAAAATACACAGAGTTTCATCCAAAGAGTATAACTGATATACTTTTATCATGCATATATCTTCAGAGATATCCTCTAAATTTTGCACCAAAGGTTTTAAATCATTTCTTTTTGTATCCAGAAACTAGTAAGTATTTAAGAATAATATGAAACAATTATTTAATAGAAATAAATTTGTGCAAATAATGGCCTTTAAATGTGACTCAAAATATAATATTTAACTTACAAGTAACACACACACACACACACACACACACACATATATATATATATATATATATATATATCAATAACAAAAGTAATGATGGATTAGTGTAAGATATAACCACTTTCATTGTGGTTACAGCAACATGCAGACATGAAACCCAAAAGTAAGTGCAACCATCTGCAATGATGCAGAATTCTGGTAGTTTTCTAACAATCACTTCATCAGATTATTATTATTATTATCCAATTTTTTGTATCATCAGACTTTTGGGACATTGTCATTATCAAATACAGTGCTCATGAAACTGCACTTAAAATGACTTGTTGACTCTGTATTCACCACACTCTCATATCAAATTCCTAATAATAATAGTAAGTACTGGGTGGATTTCTGTTTAGTACATGGACCAGTCACTGACACCATATTTTGACATAAAATTACATGGATTCACATGGAGAGAAAATGCAAGAAAAAGAAGGCTTAGAGAATGTGTTATCATTGATAGTAATATCTTCATGCTGTTTCAGGATACAAAAATATTCAAGAAAATTTGAAATAGGAATTGATCATTTTGTATTAATTATTGCTATTATTATCACACCCTCCATGGAGACATCATACTCATTGGGGGGGGGGATTCAACTGATAACCTAATTATCATATTGAACCTTAAAATCTTTCACACTTTCTGCATTCACAACATGTTCTGGTACTGTGTTCACTCTTATACAACTTCCAGGAATAGTCTCTGTTCTTTCCCTCTCACCTTCTACTCTTTTTTATAATCCCCTCTGTGTTAGTCCTATAAAATTCCTTACTGCCTTAAACATTTCTATCATATCACATCTTTACTTTACATTCCTTTAACCTCTCTCTCCCTCCATACATAGCCAACATTCCTGATATTGGCTTAGTCTCTTGTTTCTGAACTCTCTCCAATCTTTAGACATCGCAGTAAAGACTAGGTGACCAAACCTGAGTACAGTAGTCCAAGTGTGGTCTAACTAGTGCTTTATACAGTGACACAACTACCTCCTTATCCTAGGGATAAGGTGGTTGCAATACAGTCTTTGCAACACTTGCAATGTGCATTCGAAACTTCAGTCACCTGTCACACCCAGATCTCAAATATCATTAACTTCCTGCATCATAGTTCCGTCACTATAGTACACAGCCTTATATCTCTGCACTCCAAAGTGTAACACCTTGTACTTGTTAATATTAAAACTTCACCCCACTCCAAGCTAAAAGTAATAAAATCTTCCTGAATATAATTAACATCAGCAGTGCTCCTTATAATTCTCCTAACTTTGCATTATCAGTAAACAACTGAAGAGATCCCCAGTCAATCCACATGTGTTATCTTTAACGAATAAGTTAAATGGCAAGGGCCCAAGAACAGAATCCTGGAACACACCACTGGTTACCTTCCTTTTTTAAGATACTGCTCCATCATACACAATTTGCTGGTATTGTTCAGAGAGCCAAACTCCAATTTATTCAACCAATATACTATCCATTTTCATCCTCTGCATCATGACGTAATTTATCAAAAGGCATTAGTATCTGATTTTCTTCATATCTGATTAACTTTGACTATAACTACAGATAACCAGATTGGCATCTAATTGGAAACTTCTGTCCGAGAACAATGCTTGTGGTGTGGTACTATTTTGCATTTTTTTCCACTCCTTACCCACTGCAAGATTGTCATTAAATAACTAAGTCAAGGGCATAGCTAACTGTTTTGCACGTTCCTGAAAAATATATGGTGATGCCATACATTCCCACAGCTTTATTAATATCCTTTCACCTCTAATTCCCGTAATATTTGCCTCTTCTACTTGTTGCACAGCATCATTTACACCAATACTATATATATATTGATAAAGTGCTCATTAAATAGTTTCACTATATCCTTTGCAATGGTCTCTCTGCTAACATAACGATCTACCAGTGTCAACCTGCTGTTGACACTGGTAGATAGTTAAGATAGTATGAGAGTGAACTGCTCACTCTCATACTATCTTTCCTGTCTTTATCATGCTTGTTGCCTTCCTAGCCTGCACTTTATACTCATGCATCTGATTCCCCACTGTCTTGCACCTCCTCCATAACATCCTTGCCAATGCTGCTTGCTTGATTTCACTATTCATCCATTTCACTCCAACTCTGTTTATTTGCTTAACTCATGGTACACAGTTATACATTGCATGTGTGAGATGCTGCCTTATGAATTCCTATGCACTGTCAACATCTTGTCTGCACAGCTCATCAACCCAGCATATTGATGCCAGTTGACTACAGAGCTTCCCATAATCAGCTGCATTATAATTCAACATATTTCCCTGTTTCATCCTTTTCCAAATTCCAAACAACTACTTCATTATCGTATTCACCAACCAGCAGCAGCATTAATATTCATTAACAGCCACATGTTGTGAGGATATCATAATCAGATAATAACCAGCTAATGCCTTTTATTCTCTTATAGGAAGTAGGTGAGGCCTTTTAATTCATCTAGCTTTTGGAGACTGAGTGAGCAGTTCACTCTCCAGTAGCCAATCAGAGATCGCTGGCCCACAAGTACCTCTAATTATAAGCGACAACAATGAAGAGATGGGCAAACAAATGCTGCCATCTCTTAGTACCTAATCCTAAGAGGATATGTTACCATCAGAAATAATTTGAGTTGTACTGTTGATTTTCTTGAGCTTATGGGACAAAAAAACAGTTTCCAGGAGAAAAAACCTGCTTGCTTGTGCCAGAGATCAACTAATTTGGGAACCAGTTGAAGAAATCAAATCCAATTCTAAAATCTTGAGTTGTTCCATTGCATGTTGCTTAAGGTAGTTATCACTCAGAAATTCAACAGAGTCACTCCTTATTCCCATACACTATCTCCTTCCAATCTACATTCCTGTAATTAAAATCTCCTGTTAGGATCACTTTCTTTTATATATGCCCAACCAATTGACCAAAAAAAGAGTTCACAATCAGTACTCTCCATAAGTACCTGAATCTTTACATTCCCATTAGATATACTATTCTGTTAATTTCAACTTCACACTACACAGATTTTCAACTTCCACTCTTTGTGGACACAATTCATCTGCAATCATTAACAGTACTCCCCATCCTCTTTTTCACCCTCCTATCCTTTCAGAAAATTGTACATTCTTCCATTTCTGTTCCCAACAGTATATCATCTTCAGAAAACTATGTTTCATTAGCACCAATTATCTTTGAGCATACTACTCAATGAGCAAAACTAACCCAGCTCCCTTATTTTTAATACTTCTTATATTAGTATACAAATATAGAGTATTCCCCACTACCATATATCATATTGAAAAGAAAAATATTTAAGAAAGTTTTTAAAAGAATTAAAGTGGGGCAGCTTTTAGTTGAATATAGACTCACGTAAACACATTATTCAAGAAAAAGGAAAGAGTTTGAAAATTAGAACCAAACCTTGAAGTCTTAAGTTGAGGAGAAAAAAAGAATATTGATTCAGCTAGAGAGGTTCAGTGAAGTCGTGTGCAAGAATACAAAAATGAACTTCATGGTGGATGCAAGAAGTTAAACAGGTAGTATTGGAAAAGATAAATAGCATATCAAAAGTTAACAGCAACTAAATCAGCAGATGCCCTGTGAGACTACTCAGAAAAATGTTAGAAAGCAAAGTAATAGTGTTAAAGTACCTAAACAAAAGTTGGAAAGCACTTTGGTAAGAACATCAGAAGACAAATATCACGAAGATGACAAAATGTTCTACAGGCTGTTTAAAAAAAACAGAAATGGAGAAAAAAGTGCTGTAAAAAGAAATGAGTAACAATAAAGGTGATATTAAAACTGAAAGTAAAGATGTCTTGAGTAATTATTATCAACAGACCTCCATGGAGTCAAGAGACTCACAGTGGGAGGTCCCATTCTCACATGCACAGCTCATCATACTTCGACTTAAACACATTCACTTTCCTTTCACTCACCACACTCTCAAGCAATGCATTCCAATCACCCATCGTTCTCCAAGAATAAATCCCCTTGCTCACACCCACTTTATACAGCTTCCAGGGATGGCCTCATTGTCCCTGTCTCTAGATATTCTATGAAAAAGCTCATCCATGTTAATCTGGTAAATATGCCTTACCAACTTATACTTCTTGATCATGTCATCCTTCTTCCTGCTGTCCACCAGGCTCTGTAATTTGCATTCTTTCAATCTGTCCTCATATTCCACATTCCAAATACCAGATACCAACTTAGTCAATCATCTCTGAACCCTCTCCAACATCCCATTATCCTTTTGAAAACCGAGGGACCAAATCTGTGCACAGTAATCCACATGCAGCCTGATCAAAGTCTTGCACAATGGAATCATAACCTCCTTACTTCTACATGTCAATGTTCTCTGCATCATTTCCATAATTCACTGTGTTGTTCTCACAATTTTACCAAAATGTCAATGAAATTTGAAGTCTCTATCCACCATCTTCCCCAGATTTTTCACCTCCTCTAAGATATCCCCACCAATTCTATACTCTACATTCCATCTTTGCTTCCCAATTTTAAAACCTTAAATTTTGTAACATTAAACTGATAACCCCCACACCCTGCCCATTCAGAAAGTCTATTTAGGTCCTCTTGCAAAGCTACAACATCTGCTCTACTTCTCATAACTTTCCCCAACTTTGCATCATCGGTATACATCATTTATAAAAAATTAACAACGAGCCCTAAAACAGATCCCTGGGGCATGCCACTAGTGACTTTCCTCTTTTGGGTTATCACTCCCCAATATACAACCTGTTGATACCTTTGAGACAGCCAATCTCCAATCAAACATTAATCTGCTATCAAACCTCATCTGTTTCAATTTAACTACTAGTCTGTCAAGTAGTAATCTATTGAAAGCCTTTGCAAAATTTAAATATACTACTGTATATGCAACTCCTTGTCCAATGTATTCGTCAACTTGTTATAATAAGTAATTTGGTTGCTAAATATGAGAGCCTGTGTAGCTCAGTGAAAGTGACATTTACACTCCACTCCTCAAGGCCATCCGAAGAATGAGCTAGGTTCGATGTATTCACCGACCAGAGGTATTTTTGCTGGCCTGGTTGGTCAGGTCATTAGCATATTCGCTCTCCAGCCAAAAGGCTGCGGGTTCGAATCCCACTGTGGGCATGGATGTTTATGATTGTATGTGGAAATACTAGTGGTGGGCGGTAGATGGCATTGGAGTAGTTGAGGTTAGTTGTAGTTGGTGGAGACTGAGAGTTATAGAGTGGGTGTCCTCCCTCAGTGAGTTTTGGACTCCCTGGAGGTATCACATAATAATAATAATAATAATAAAACATGATTTTCCTTTATCAAACCCATGCTGTCCATTAATGAGAATACTGCTGTCCACCCAGTTCTGAATCCTTGTCCTCATTAACTTCTCCAACAGCTTGTCTCCAGACAAGCAGATTGGCCTATAATTCAAAGCCTTAGTCTTATCACCTTCTTCATGAAGTGGAACAATTTTGCCATTCTTCCTTTACATTGAGACCTGGGCTAATCTAAGACTCATGTTGAAAATGAAGTTATTAACTCCCTGGAACATTTCGTCAAGACACGCAGTGATATAACATACGTCCCATGGCCTTGTTGACATCAAGTTTATTCAATTTGCTCATATACCTCCTGCTCACTCACCATCAGTAGTTCCTCCCCCATTCCTTCTGCTCTCATGTTCTGCATTATGTTATTACAGTCATAAGAATGGAATACTTGAATGAACTGCTCATTTAACACCTCTACAATATCCTGCTCAGTGTTTATCATTCTCCCATTATCACTGACCAACATCATACTTCCATAATCATTCTTCCTTTTACTGGCCACATATCGAAAAAATTCCCTAGCATTTCTTTTAGATATAATCACCTGCCTTATAGTTCCACATATAACTTTCTCACAAAAGTCTTGATATAGCTGGCCATGATATAGTTTGACCATGAAGTGAACACCCAAGTGATCACTTCATGGTCACTTTCACCAACTGGAGAATGATATGACATTTCATTTACAGGAATATCTTCTGGTTAAGGTAGTTATTCCTTACAAACTCAAGAAATTTGCCCTTTTCTTATTCATCATCATCATCATCATCATCAAATTCCTGCCATGTACCCTCAAGGGGTGTACAGGATATGACAGTACTACATGAAAAAATTACATCATTACTAACTTCCTATCTACAATTTTCCTCCAAATCAGTCTGTTACTTGTCAAGACTCCAACATTATCAGATCTTATATTTCTATCGTCTAAGGCACTTTGTACCGTATCAATCCACCTATATCTTGGTCTTCCTCTGGGTCGTTTTCCTGCCAACCTGGCAGAGAACACTTGTTTTGCTAATCTTTCCTCTCCCATTCTATTTAAGTGACCATACCATCTGAGATTAGCTCTGCTAACGCATTCCTGGATGCTGACAATGTCAAGTTCTTTCCTAATATCCTCATTTTTAATATGATATTGCCATTGATGCCATCTGTTCACGCCTCTAATCTTTCTCAGGACTCTCATATCTGCGGTCTCTAGTCTTTGGTCAAGTGTTTTACTTCTGACCCAGCTCTCAGATCCATAAGTTAAAATTGGTTTGAACACAGTCTTGTATACAGCTAATTTAGTGTTCCGACTAATTTCTTTCTTATTCCATATGAATTTATTCAATTGACTTCCAACGATACCAGCTCTGCTGATTCTGTTGTCTATTTCTATATTTAGTTTACCATCTTCAGTAAAAATTGTGCCTAAGTAGCTGAAATGTTTTACTTGTTCCACAGGTTCTCCATTCACAACACATTTGACATTTTCAATGATTCTGCCTATTTTCATTGTCTTTGTCTTTTTATTGCTGACCTTCATACCATATCTATTACAACAGCTATTCAATTTAGTCAGAGAATCTTGCAGACTTGTAGCGGATTTATTTAGAAGTATAACATCATCCGCATAAAGCAAAGAGCTGACATTAACATCTCCAATTTTGATATCAGGTTTAATACCACATTCCTTCATAATGTGATCCATATAGATAATGAATAACAGAGGGGATAATGTACATCCTTGTCTCACACCAGATTTAACATTAAACCATTTTCCTGTACTTACTTCAATTCTAACTGCTGACTCACAACTCAAATAAAGACTAAGTATTGCTTGATATAATGCCCCATTGACACCATATAACTGCAGCGTATTGAATAGCTTCTCTCTTGGTACCTTGTCATATGCCTTTTCCAAATCGACAAAACTTAAATACAGATCTTTGTTATATTCCCATGCTTTCTCGACTATTTGTCGTAAAGTGAAGATCTGATCCTGACAGCCTCTATTTGGCCTGAATCCAGCTTGTTCTTCACCAAGCTTTTCTTCCACAATTCTTCTCAACCGTTTCTCAAGTATACTGGCATAGATCTTGCCAGGAACACTCAGTAGGGAAATAGCTCTGTAATTCTCACATTCAGTTTTATTTCCCTTTTTATATATGGGTACTATGAGAGCTCTACTCCAATCATCGGGAATTCGTCCCTCTGTCCAGGCTTTCTGAACTATGCAGTGCAGCCACTGTAAGACTCTTATACCACCATACTTCAGCATTTCTGGTCGAATATCATCTACTCCTGCTGCCTTTCCACATTTCAAGCCTTTGATGGCTTTTTCTACTTCAAGTATGGATATGTGTTCCTGACTGCATGCCTGGTCAGTGTTTTTTATCACTGTGCTGTCATCACTGCTTGTTTCGTTTAGCAGTTTTTCAAAGTAATTACTCCATACTTCAAGGATATCTTTTTCTCCTGTTTTCATTTCACCTTTATCATCTCCAATTCCTTTTACAGCACTCTTTCCTCCATTCCTAAGCTTCTTCAACAACCTCCAGAATATTTTGCCACCTTCTTGATATTTATTTTCTATATTCTTGAAAAAGTCCTCCCATGACTTTTGTTTAGCTAGTTTTACACACTGTTTAGCTTTCTTACATTTGTCTCTGTATTCTGTAAGAGTAAAAGCTGACTTATTTGCCAGGAACTTTTGATATGCTTTCTTCTTTTCCTTCACTGCCTCTTTAACTTCCTGTGTCCACCAGGAAGTTCTGATTTTTTTATCCTTGCACACAACCTCACCACATGCCTCTCTGGCAGAATCAATCAATGTTTCCTTCAGAGTTTGCCACTGAATCTCCAAGGTTTGATTCCTGTTCTCAAACTCTTTCATTTTCTTTTCAATAATATTTCTGTATTTTAGTCTACAGTTCATATCTGAGAGCTGCTCAACTTTTATTTGCTTTAAAACTTTCTTACAAGTTATTCTTTTCAATATGAAATTCAATTTTATCCTGCTCAAGACTAAATAGTGATCACTTCCAATTTCAAATCCTCTGTACACTCTGGTGTCCTGCACCATGGAGAAAACATCACTATCAACAATAACATAGTCAATGAGACTTTTCTTATTCCTAGCCTCTTCTCTCCATGTGAATTTGTGCACATTTTTATGTTGGAACATGGTGTTAGTAATAACCAGTCCATGTCCTGAGCAGGAATCCAACAGATATTTGCCATTATTATTAGCTTTGCTCTTTTCTCCAAATTTTCCTAAAATATTTTTGTATGTCTCACAATCATTTCCTACTCTGCTATTTAGATCCCCAACAAGGACCAACTTTTCATTTTTCATTGTGTCAGTTGCTTTTTCTAATGCATCAAAAAATTGCTGCACTTCTACCTTAGTAGAACCTTCTGTGGGACCATAGGCACAAATAAGTGTCATTGTCCAGTTCCCCATTCTCATATTTGCCCACATTACTCTACTTGAGACTGACTGCCATTCAAGAAGATTAGCCTCGTATTTTGTGTTGAATACTATGGCTACTCCTTCTTTTCCTTGATTGTCATTGCCTGAATATAACATTTTGTATTTATTGCTCAGAAATATCTCACCAGTTTTTGTCTTTTTTGTTTCAATCGCCCCTATTATGTCGATCTGGTACTTATCTAATTCCTCAGCTAGCTCCATTTCTTTGCCATTCAGGCTTCTTACGTTGATAGTACCAATCTTTAACTCTGGTGATGTTGAATTGGGGTTTGTTTTCAGATTTGTTCCAGTAGCTGACTTTTCGCTGTTCGCCCTGGTTCCCTGGCGAAAACAACGGGGGCCTTGTTTAACCGGGCGACGCCCCAGCCGGCATGAAATTTTGTCATGTTGTACCATCATTTTTTATTTTGGTTTAACCAATAAGAATACAATTTGGTCGGCTAAATCCCAAATTGCCAGCCCATCCTCGTTCGTTCAGTATCAAAGTAGATACCCAACAGGGTGCACCACGAGAAGGTGAGGATTGGACATTAGGTCAGAAGCCCTGGTCGGTTCTCCGCATTCCTTTAAAGGCTATGTGGAGGTCTCCTCTCAGTTATACAGCTTTGACCCTTAAGCACCCCCCTTTTCTTATTAGCTAGACCAATTTGTCTAAACATTTCCTTCTCACTGCCTTCCACATTGCCAGGTCTGTAGCAACACCCTACTAAACATTTCATCCTGTCCATCTCCACTTCACACCACACTGCTTCTAAACCACTGTGAGTATTTGTTCCTAGCATCTCTACCCTGGATGAGCATAATGCCATCATCATCAATAACACTCCTCTGTTTTTGCTTTGTATGTCTTCATTAAAGACTACATATACTTCCATCTCTATTTTTAGTATATTTAGTATCCACACTATAATTTAGAAGGCCTGATAAAAAAGTCATTCTGATGAATAGAGTAGCTGTCATAGTTTCTATCTGTAAAAAGGGATATAAAACCGATGGTGAGAACAGCAATAGAATTTCTATACTGGACATGAGAAATATATACACGTCAGCTCAAGAATAATGTTTAATTTGCCAAATATTTCGGTCTGAATATTACTTCATTGGCTACATAGAAATAGTTTTAAAAAACCAAATGGAATACAAATAATTGATCATTCATACATAGAACGAGCTGTGTGATGTCATATCGCTAAGTATTAGAAGTGTAAACATTTAAAATAAAATAAAAAAAACATATAATGATCTTAAATAACATTAGACTGATTAAAAAAAAAAAAAAAAAAAGTAATTTCATGTGTTATCCTGATTAAACTTTCCCAAATTTTTGATATACAGTCATTACGATTCAAGTTAGGACGTTGAAGTAAGGCCTCTACACTTTCTTTAATTAAACGTTCAAATTTGTAGTGACATCTGTGTGGGAGGAAAGTCTTGGACCAAAGGATGTTGTGGTTTGTTTCTAATCCATGCTGAGCTAATCCAGATTTCTCAGGTTTGTTGTGTTGAATTGATGACTGATTTATTATTATTATTATTATTGTTCCGGGGAACTCCAAGGAGTCGACAGACTCATCGAGGGAGGCCCTAACATCATGTCTGGAACAACTATTCAACATTCACACAGTATCTATCATATCTTGCCTTGAACTCATTCACGGTCGTAGCACCCACAACAGACTCTGGAAGCTTATTCCACTCATTCACCACTCTCCAAGTAAAAAACCTAGCTCTAACACCCTTGTCAACCACGCTCTTGCCCAGCTTCCATGCATGGCCCCTAGTCCTCTCACCACCATTCATATTTTCAAAAATATCTTCTGGATCAATCTTATAAAAACCCTTCAGTAATTTGAATGTCTCAATCATATCACCCCACCTTCGCCTATCGTCCAATTTCTGCAACCCACAAATCCTCAACCTATTCTCATAAGGTTCATTCCACAGACCTTCTATCATCTTTGGTCACTCGTCTCTGGATCCTGGGCACAGAAGTCCAGATGGGGTCTTATCAAGGCTCAATACAGAGGAACAACAACTTGTTTGTCTCTGCATGTTAAAGTATTTTTCAGAAGCCAAGTGATTTGGTGAGCTGTTTTAGTCACTTTTGCAGTGTGCCCCCTAAACTTCAACTCCCTATCCACCAGCACTCCCAAATCCTGGCCTCATCAATCTCCTGGAGTACGGTTCCACCAATGCGATATACTGCTGCTATTCTTTTCACCCCAAAGTGCATAACCTTACACTTTGCCACATTAAATTGACATCCATTTTTCCTAGCCCAGTCCTCCAAACTATCCAAATCATCCTGTAAAATTTTGACATCCTGTGCACTCACAATTGCTCTACCCAACTTTGCATCATCAGCAAACAAGTGAACACTTCCTCTCAAATCCTTTCCTATATCATTGATGAACAAATTGAAAAGCAGTGGTCCAAGAACAGAGCCCTGCGGCACTCCACTAGTCACAAGACGTCTTTTTGACTCTACTCCTGAATAAACCACTCTCTGGTATCTCTCCTTCAACCACCCTCCTATCCATCTTACCAACCCTATATCTATCCCCATCTGCTCCAGTTTACTGATTAGGGTTCCATGTGGTATCCTGTCAAAGGCCTTGGCAAGGTCCAGTAGTATCACTGTAAACCCATTACCCCTATCCAGTTCAGCCGTCACTGTGTTATAAAACGTGAGGAAGTTACTGAGGCATGATCTACCCTTCACAAAACCATGTTGTCCCCCATACAATATCCTATTTTCATCTATCCAATCCTGTATTCTTTTCTTGACTAATTTCTCTAAGACCTTGACAGTGATTCCTGATATGCTAATCGGTCAGTAATTTACAACAGCAGTCTTGGAACCACCTTTATGCAGTGGAACTATTTTCCCCTCCTTCCACCCGCTTGGGACTAACCCAGACCCGAGACTCAAATTAAACAAAATGGTCAAGGGTACTGACAATTCTTTAGCTGCTTCTCGTACTACACGAGCTGGTATACCAATCCCACAGATGTATTGACATTGAGGTTGTGCAATAGACTACTCACCTCCACTTCATTCACCACAATTCCCGTATAATCTACTGGTTTGTTCATTTCTGCAATGTCACCACCTGGATGATATATTCTTGCAAAGTGCTCACTCAGTAACTCAGCTATCTCAACTGATTCAGTTACCTCCCTACCATCGGCATTCTTTAAAATCATTCTGCCATGTACATTTTTCCTTTTACTTGCTATATATCTAAAAAACTGTTTAGGATTTTCTTTAGCCTGCATGGCCAATGTTCTTTCATAATCCTTTTTTGCTTTTCTTACCACACTCGTCACCCTTCTGGCTTGCGCTTTATACCGTTCATGTGCCTGCCGGTCACCGTTCTCCTTAAATTCCCTCCATAGTTGTTTCTTTTTTTGCAGCTCAAGCTTAATGGTGTTATTCATCCATTTAACCCCTACTTGATTTATTATTCGGACTCTAGGTATACAGTCAGCCATTGCTATATGCAAGCACTTCTTAACTACCTCCCATTGCACTATCAACTTCTAGTCCTTGCAGTTGTACATGCCATGGCACTGAGCCAATCAAACTCCTAAGCATGTCATACTTTCCAGCCTGATAATTCCACATGTACCCTGTCTTAATTGAAAATTCTACACCTTTAGCCACCTCCCAAGTCAAGACCCTATGATCACTCTCACCGATTGGTGGCAACATGGTCATGTTCATTACAGCCACATTCTCAGTTGCAATTACTAGGTCCAACACTATCTGCCCCCCTGGTATTTTCCACTACATGTTGCCGTAGATAGTTGTCCCTTAATAACCGCATAAAATCCAATTCCTTCCTCCCATATGCCCTCTCCTCTTTCTAGTCAATGTTACCATAATTGAAATCACCCATAATAATTACCCTCCTTCTACTCATTTCTTCTATTTGCTTGTGCATACTGTCACCACCATCTTTTCCATCACCTGGTCTATAGCAGCACCGAATTGTATATTTAGTTCTGCTAGCCACAATCTCACACCAAATGGCCTCAAATGTGCTCTTTTCTCTATCTTGCAATTCAACTTCTATTCTCCTTGGCTGTAGCTCATCAGCTATCATCAACAATACTCCTCCCCCCATTTTATTCTCTCATTCCTGAACACACTATACCCATCACATTCAATCCCACTAGCTATATCATCTACAGTCAGCCATATTTCACTAATACCAATAACCTGTGGTCTGGAAGTGCCAACCATGGCCAAAAACTCTTCCTTCTTGTTCCTAATACTCCTAGTATTAGTGTACATGAATTTAAGACCCCCATTAGCCTCAACCCTACTTTGATGCCTTATATTAACTATCCCACTCTGGTTTGTTGTCCTTATTTGCTCTAGCATATTATATTCATTCTTACATTCAACTGCCTCCCTAAGGACTGTATATCTACTCCCCCCCCCTTAACAAATCTAGTTTCTCTGAATTTGCACATCCACTACATTCAGCAACACTTTTTCAAGTCTTCTTACACCATAACCGTTCAAATGCAAGCCATCCATCTTATATAGATCCTTTCGCCCATCAAACTCACTCCACACGTCCACAAATTCCACACCACTCGTCATACATAACCCACGCATAAAGTCATTCGCAATTATGGCCCTCCTTTTAAACATTTCACTGTCATACCGTGGCAAAAGACTAATCATTCTAACTCTCTCACTCTTTTATTTTGCTACCTCAAACAATTCATTCAGGTCTTCTATCATTTCCATTTTATCTCCTTTCAAATCATTCGTATCTGCCACAACAATCATTTCTTTCACCCTTTCCTTTTGCTCTCTAATGGACTCAGTTACATCCTTTATGGTCGCACCAGGTTGGTACGATTTTGTCAAATCCTCTACTAACACACCTCGTACTAACAAGTCTCCATACAGCACTCTATCCTTCATTTTGATCATGTTCACATTCATACGCCTATTTTTCCTGTCATACCTTTTATTATTGGTTGGTTCATTCAGTCGACTTTTGTTCATGCACTCTAGCTGCTGTTTTGCCCTTTCTATCGCACCATTCAACAACGCAATCTCATTCAATGCATCTATCTCATCTTTTTTATTCTCTGAGAAACCATTAATACTATTATTCACACTCTCATAATTCTCATGTACAACCTTGCCGTTCCTTGTCATATCGCTATTTTCATCATTCTGAAGTTTGAAAAAATATCACACTCACGATCCGAAATACACTTCAATTCCTCATTCTCCCTACATTTTCTACACACATTCAATCCTTTATTATCATCTATCCACACTCCGACCGCACTCCGCAAAGCGTACATTTCACAGCTAGTACACTGGCTCATTTCGTTTATACTGCTGTTTTTTGATAACGATGGCGAACCATCATTACTGGCCGCCATTTTCCTTCGTACAGGTGCCATAATTATTGCAACGTGTTTTATCAAATAATAAGTTATAACACACCAAAAACACATAAGCAGACGCACTAAAATACGCAAGGCAAACAAAACTACGCAATATTAAGTAATTTAACAACAATAACTGAAAATAATACTTAGCTTATCAGGAGCTTGCACGAACACTACACACTACGATATAACCTCGAACTCATATTGATGCTCTTGAATTCTTTTTTCTATGGAACGTCCAGTTTGTCCAAAATAAGAAAGATTACAATTACAAGGAACTTGACACACCAGATAGAGACAAGGTTGAGCATTTATCTTTAGATGAAGGAAAATGGGTGGATAATTTGTTAATAGGTGTATAAGTGGTTGTTAGATCATATTTCTTTAGAATTCTCGAAATTGGTTCTGAAATCCCGGAAATGTAACGAATTGGAATCCGATGTATTGAATCGTGGTTGTTCTGTGTTGATTTGTAAGAATCGAAAAGATGTTATGTACTCTTTTCGGAGAAGCCATTTAGTTTCATGTGAAGCTTGATAGTCGAAAGTTCCTTCTGTAATAAATGAGAAGTTGAACAGTTAGTTTTGGCTCGTCGGATTAAACATTTTATGACTCCTGTTTTTTTGACAAGGGTGATGAGCAGATTCTTTGAGAATATAACGACCTGTGAAAGTTGGTTTTCTGTAAATAAACTGTTGTTGTAAGTATACCAGAAGGTGAACGGATGAGAAGGACGTCTAAAAAGGATAACTTATTGTCTTTTTCAATTTCCATGATAAACTTTATACGAGGATGTAAAGAATTGATACTGCCTAAAAAGGAAAATAAGGAGTCTGATGTGAGGCCATATAGCAAAGATGTCGTCTATGTATCTAACCCAAAAGGATGGTTGAAGGAATATAGATGAGAACAGGACTTCTTCTTCTGGATGTTCTAAATAAAAGTTTGCAAGAGCAGGAGAGAGGACCTCCCATAGCTGTTCCTTCCACTTGGTTGTAAAATTTATTTTGACATAAGAAATATCTAGAGTGTATTACAAAATCAAATAGCTTTATAATATCTTGTGGGAAGATGTCAGCTAGTAATTCCAAAGTTTCTTTGAGAGGCACATTCATATATAAAGATTCTATATCAAAGGCAACCATAAGATCTGTAGGTTGTAAAGAGAAGTTTTTCAATTTATTTAAGAAATCAGAAGAGTTTTTCAAAAAATAGCATCAGTTGCCAATGTGGGACTTCAATAACTTAGATAGATATTTGGCTATGCAATAGGTAGGAGAATCGACATAATATATCTATATAACTAACCTTTTGGGTTAGATATATAGACGACATCTTTGCTATATGGTCTCACGACAGAGACTCCTTACCTTCATTTTTAAGCAGTATCAATTCTTTACATCCTCGTATAAAGTTTACCATGGAAATTGAAAAAGACAACAAGTTACCCTTTTTAGACGTCCTTCTCATCTGTTCACCTTCTGGTATACTTACAACAACAGTTTACAGAAAACCAACTTTCACAGGTCGTTATATTCTCAAAGAATCTGCTCATCACCCTTGTCAAAAAACAGGAGTCATAAAATGTTTAATCCGACGAGCCAAAACTAACTGTTCAATTTCTCATTTATTACAGAAGGAACTTTCGACTATCAAACTTGACATGAAACTAAATGGCTTCTCCGAAAAGAGTACATAACATCTTTTCGATTCTTACAAACCAACACAGAACAACCAAGATTCAATACGTCGGATTCCAATTCCTTACATTTCTGGGATTTCAGAACCAATTTCGAGAATTCTAAAGAAATATGATCTAACAACCACTTATACCCCTATTAACAAATTATCCACCCATTTTCCTTCATCTAAAGATAAACGCTTAACCTTGTCTCTACCTGGTGTATATCAAGTTCCTTGTAATTGTAATCTTTCTTACTTTGGACAAACTAGACGTTCCATAGAAAAAAGAATTCAAGAGCATCAGTCATCAATTCAACACAACAAACCTGAGAAATCTGGATTAGCTCAGCATGGATTAGAAACAAACCACAACATCCTTTGGTCCAAGACTTTCCTCCTACACAGATGTCACTACAAATTTGAAGTTTATTTAAAGAAAGTGTAGAGGCCTTACTTCAACGTCCTAACTTGAATCGTAATGACTGTATATCAATATCAAAAATTTGGGAAAGTTTAATCAGGATAACACATTAAATAACTTTTTTTTTTTTTAATCAGTCTAATGTTATTTAAGATCATTATATGAATTTCTGAATTAATATATTTAATTATTAAATATATGAAGAGCCAAAGGCTTCAATTATGTTTAATTATTTTTTTTTTAAATGTTTACTCTTCTAATACTTAGCGATATGACATCACACGGCTCATTCGATGTATGAATGATCAGTTGTTCATATTCCACTTTGTTTTTTAAAACAATTCCTATGTAGCCACCGAAGATGGTCTGTAATATTCAGCCCAAATATTTGGCAAATTAAATATTATTCTTGTGCTAACATGTATATATTTCTAATCATTATGTCACAAATATCGTTAAAAAATCATACTGGACATTATCATCATGAAAATCTATGGAAAGAAGCCATGTTGTCACATAATAGTAGAGAAATCATGTGAACATAATAAAGCAGATGACAGTGTGACAAAAAATAAAAAACTTTTCAAAACACTATGATTATATGTGATAAACGGACCCATATGATTATATGGACAACTGCCTCTGCAATATACAGTTTGTCTTCAAGTTGATAGTAAGTCAGCAGCTATAATGGAAAGGAGAACAGGAAGTTAGTTTGATGTAAAATTTGATGTGAAACAAGAGTGCACATTTTATAATGTGATTCATATAGATGATAAATAATAGTAGAGATAATGTGCACTCTTGTCTCACACCTTGAGTGCATTAGGCCTGATATCGGAACTGGGGATGTTAATCTCAGCTTTTTATGCAGATGATGTTATACTCAAAAATAAATCCAGGGTAAATCTCCAGGATTCTTCAATTAAATTCAGTAACTGCTATAACAAATTTGGCATGAAAATCAGCAATAAAAAGACAAACTATGAAAATTATTAATATTATTACATCAATTCACCTGTAGTCAAAGACTCAAGGGAGGGACAGAGAGAGAGGTTTATACCATTAACAATTACATAAATTATATAAGAAATATACATTATATTGCACTAAAATGTGAAATAAGTATACATATATTACAATGGTCCACAGACATGGAAAATCTCTCTTGCATGTAACATATGTCAAACTCAAGCTTAAACTCATTCACAACATACTCAGGCAATGCATTCCACACATCCACCACTCCACATAAAAAAAAATACAATCTCACCCTCCTATTTACCACTTCCTTGCACAATTTCCAGGAATGGCATCTAGTTCTTGCTCCTCCTTTATTTTTCGCCATCTGAAAATCTCTCTCATATCTATCTGGTAAATACCTCTCAAGATCTTAAATGCCTCAATCATATCACCACCTTTGCCTTCTGTCAGGCAAACTGCAGATTACACAACTTCAATCTATCCTTATAGCTAGCATTCTGCAGTCCTGAAATCATTTTTGTCAACTGCCTCTGCACCCTCTCCTAAGTATCTTCATCTCCTCTAAAACCTGGTAACCTGATTTGAAATCTTTTATCACTACCATTTTATCTCTGCTGATTAATGTTTATCTTAATATTGCAGCAATCTTCTGAGTTGTCTTAATCACCTTTGCAACATGCCCCTTAAATTTCACATTTTGATCTGCCATAACTCCAAGATCCCGTGCTTCCTCAACTTCCTATATGCAGTTCCAAAAATTCAAAACTTTGCATTTGGCAACATGAAACTGACATCCCCATCTGTCCACATTTCCAGCTTATTCAGATTCTCCTGAATAGCCACTGCATCAGTACTGCTCTTAATAACCTTCCCCAGCTTCACATCATCTGCAGACAACTGAATATCTCCTTGAATTTTAGTGACAATAAAGGCTGAAAAGTAGTGGTCCCAGCAGGAGAGGGCGAAGGGGGAAGTCCATCCTGGACAGCACTTTGGGTTTAAGAAATCTTGCTGTACTGTCTACAGAATAGCAACTGAGTGATGAAATAGACTTCAACAATGTCATATGATTTTTCGATGATTTTGCTAACGGAAAAGCAAGAAAAATAACATTTTAGAATGTTGGAATTAAAGTTTTACTTCAAAAATAAACATAGTGTTTTAATTTATTTCCCTATACGTCATTTTGATGTTTTGTGTATTGAGAGGAACGGCAAAAGCACTCCGGGACCGCCCAGGCGGAAAAAGCTCTAGCTACAGCACTGGATCCCAGCACAGAGCCATGTATCCACTAGTAACTTTGCTTTTCCCTGATATTGCCCTGCTACACACACACAACCCTTTGATGTCTCTCAGGCAACAATTGCCAATCCACTCCACCAATTTAATATCCAAACCCATTTGCTTGTTCTGTAGGTTTCCCATTGAGAATGCAGTTGAAGTTTTCTATGTTAGAGGCTCTGTAGTCCTTTGGAAATGGTTTTTGCATCCCTAGTGCTAGGCTGCCTGAAGAAAGATGTTTTATTCTAGAAAGAACAAGTTCCTGACTACAGCAACTTTTTCTTTCTTTGATCAGTTCCTAAGTTAGTTGATGTCTGTCATGGGCAGGTGGGTGTTTTCTCCCAAAAACTCTATTTTTTCATCCTATAAACTCAAGAAAATCGACAGTAAAAACCACGCTATTTCAGACAATAATATATTGCATTGGGGTTAGGGAACGCAAGATTGTGGCACTTGTCTGCCTGTCTCTCTCTCTCTCTCTCTCTCTCTCTCTCTCTCTCTCTCTCTCACACACACACACACACACACCAGATGCTGTTTAAAGTTAGTGATAGTCTTGCACAAATTATCTCTGATTTACTGTCCTCATTCTCCAAAAGTTAGATAGGGCTAAATGGCCTCACCTACTCCCTATAGGGAATAAAATGCATTTGTGGAGTGGAATTTTCTATATTCTCCTATTTTCATAGTCTTTGTCATTTTATTGCTGATTTTCTTACCAAACATATTATTGCAGTTATTCAATTTAATTAGGGAATTCTGTAGACTTGTACCTACTTTATTTTGGAGTATAATGCCATCTGCATAAAAAGCTGATAGGTTTAACAACATTCCTTCATAATGTAATTCATGTATATGATGATTGACAGCAGAGATAATGTGCACACTTGTATCACTCCTGATTTAACATCAAACCATCTTCCTGTACCTCCTTCAATTCTGACTGCTGACTCAAAATATAGAATATGTATTGCCACTTACACCCTATAAATGTAGTGTTTTGAATAGTTTTTCTCTTGGAACCTTGTTATGTGCATTTTCCAGATCTACAAAATTTATATGCAGATCCTTATTATATTCCCATAATTTCTCTAACCACCAACAATTTAAGCCTGTCAGATATTCACATTTTTGAACCTGCCATGCCATCTCACCTCACTACTGACTGAAGACTTTGTTTACATTTGTGATGCAGTCACAGTTGTCTTTTTTGGTTCTCCTACAGTTGTCCAAGTATAGAATCAAATCATGCTGCATCTGCCTTCACTGAAATCTCTGTCTTCTCTTTTGCCTATACTTAAAGCTCAAAATAGTGATAAGCAAGTTTCCAAACTTCCAGAACTGATTTGGAAAGTGCCAGAAGCAGAAAAATGCATCATAAGCAAATGGAAGTTTATGAATTCTGGTCCCTTTCCATTGAGTGCTGTTGGCCATAATTTTTGTCTACTCATCCTTCCACTTCTTTATGTTTCAATATGCCTGTTTCATCATCATCATCATCATTATTATTATTATTATTACCATGGAGTCAACAGACTCATCGTGGGAGGTTCATTCAACTGGCAACATATTTATCATATAGAATCTTAAAATCCTTAACACTCCTTGCATTAACAACACATTCTGGTAATGCGTTCCATTCACGGACAGTTCTCCATGTAAAAAATCTACTCCTAGCACCCCTCTTCACTGCACTTTTACATAACATCCATCATACCCACAGAAAATGCCACTGTATTAGATTTTTATTTTTCCTCAAATTATTTTTGTATTGGTAACTTTGATAAATATCCCTCTACCATTCCAAACCAACTTGTTGGCCGAGTGGTTAGCATATCCACTCTACAGCCAAAAGGCTAGAGGTTCAAATTGTACTGTGGGCATGGACATTTGTGATTGTCTGTGAAAATACTAGTGGTGGCAGCATACAGTAGATGGCATTGATGTAGATGATGATGATAATTGTGTTTTGCTGTAGTTGGTGGATTGAGTGGTGGAGATGGAGAGCTATAGAGTAGGTGCCCTCCCTTGATGAGACTTTGGACTCCTTGCAGGTGTCATAATAATAATAATATTCTGTTGCTCCTTTTGAATTTTGGTAAAAAGAGATCAGAAGAATCTCGTCCACTCTAGATACCAAAAATTTTCTTGGTTCTGATAGCATTTCTCTGATAGTTAAGTTTGCACTCTAGAGTTGACTCTTCTTTCGTGTTACATTTTTATGCCCTTTGATCTGCTAATATTTCTCCTGCAGCTTGGAAATTTGCCATATTCAACATATTCCTGTGAAGGGCCCCAAGTCATTATCATCAAATTAACATTCAGTTTCTAACATAATTGAAAAATCCATTAACCGTCAACTTCTGTGTTACCTAGGAACCTCTCAACTAGGGAACAACTTTCTTATATAATGAAACCTATCGGGTATCCTTAACCATATAGTAACACTTATGCTACAGTAAATAACTTTTTTATTATGTAAATATATCTTTCATTGTATGTATGAGGGTGGTCTGAAAAGTTCTCGGCCTAACAACAAAAAAACAAATTTATCATTTCAAAATTATTTTAATTTTTTAACATAATCTCCCTTAAGACTAATACATTTATTCCAGCAATGCTCCAGCACCAATATCCGGTCCCTGTAGTGGTTCTCAGTAAGATCTGCAAAATATCCTTCTACAGCTGCAATCACCTCTTGATTTTAAGAAAAACGCTGAACAGCGAGGAAGAGTTTTTGTTTTGAGAAGCGATAGAAGTTAGAGGGAATCAAATCTGGGAATAGGGTGGATGTGCCAACAATTCATAGTGCAGATCCCTTAATTTTCCCATTGCCAAAACACTTTTGTGGGCAGATGCATTATCCTGATGAAAGATGATTTTTTTTCTTCTGCAAACTGGTCTTTTCTCACGAATGTTTTCATCTAGTCTGGTTAAAAGATCTGAATAATATTCCCTGGTGATTGTTTTACCTTTTTCAAGATAATTAATAAACAAAACGCCTTTAGCATCTCAAAATACCAATGCCATGACCTTTTTTGCTGATGGAACCGACTTTTGGTGCTGAACAACCAACTTCTGTCCACTGTTTTGACTACTATTTGGATTCGGGTGTGTAATGGTGAATCTAAGTCTCATCCATAGTAATAAATTGGCACACAAAATCAGTTTTATTCTTGTTAAAATGCTCCAAGCACTGCTCAGAGATATTTTCATGCGAGTGTCTTTTTGATCTGCTGTAAGCAAGTGCGGCACCCATCTTGAGCAAAGCTTTTTCATATGCAATTCTTCATGAAAAATATATCCTACAAGTTCTTTTGAAATGCTTATAGTCTCAGCAATTTCACTCACTTTGACTCACCAGTCATCCAATACCATATTGTGCACTTGATCAATGATTTCTGGTGCTGTTACACTTTTTCGATGTCCTTTACGCGGATCATCTTCAAGGCTGCTACGGCCGCATTTAAACTCGGCAGCCCATTTCTTAATTGTCAAGAACAAAGGAGAAGAGTGCCAATAAACATTTATGAACTTCAAATAAATTTCTTTTGGCGTTAAACCTTCTTTTACAAAGAATTTTACAACCGCACAATGCTCAATTTTATCCATTTGAAGGGATACAGACAATACTTTTGCTTCAGGTAGCTGTATAAAACAAACTACTTGATAGAATGACTTGCAATTTCACAACAATGCTTATGACAGATGTACCAACTTAAAAAAAAAATCTTGCTGATAATGTTGCCATCTATGGTCGAGGCCGAGTACTTTTCAGACCACCCTGGTATCATAAGACATCATCAGCACAATTTTTGAACAGCAACGGGAATTCAATTAAACAACAGTATGCATGCTTAGATTGTATCCCTCTACATTGTCAGTCACATGTTCATGGCTGAAATTAGAATGGATTAAATTAAAATTAAAGTATAACATGACTTATTTTTCACGGTATTAACAACACCACGAACACTTTTATCCACAAGGATGTTTTATTAACGCTAATATTTCGCTGATTTTCAACTCAGCATCATCAGAGCACAACACACATGTAAACGCGACAGTGAGTGAGTGAAACAATATAATTGCAAAATACAAAAGATCTAAAGTCCTATTTTTGGCGCCCTCTAACGAAAAAAAAAAAAAAAAGGCAGCAGTTATCCAGGAGTTTTTCTTAGCATAACCGTCTCCCAAATTTTTGGCAAATTAATGCAACCATATTTGTTAAGGTTGGGAGAATTCTTCAAAGCCATTGCTGACTCAAAAAATAATCTTTCAGATCTATAACGACTCCGAAATAGCACATTCGTTTTCCTCCATCTAATCCTGTGTGAAGAAGTGTCCAAAGCGTGGTCTGCCAGTCCTGACTTGCCATACTAGTAGTAGCGAATGTATCTTTCATGTTCTTCCAGGCGGATGTTCACTGATCTTCCTGTTTGCCCATAATAGGCCAAGTCACAGTCACATGGAACTTCATACACTCCTGGGTGTGCTAAAGGGTGAAGTTTATCCTTTGGTGAGCGGATCAGAGTTGCCAGCTTGACATGAGGCTTGAAGGTGGTGCGAAGGCCATGTTTCAGCAATACTTTGGCTATCTTTTCCGATGTACCTCTGATATAGGGAATGAAAATGGTCATGTTGTATTCTTGTGTATTGGGGGGGGGGGGGCAGAGTAATGGACCTATGTAGTATTTTTTCTATTTTGTAGGGGTTGTAGCCATTGGCTAAGAACGTATGGCGCAGGTACTGGAGTTCAGTGGTCAGAGCTGTATCGTTAGAACAAATGGCTCTGGCTCTGTGTGTAAGTGTTTTTAAAATGCCGTACTGTTGGACTGGATGATGATGTGATTGTTTATGTAGGTATCTTCCTGTGTGTGTGTAGGCTTCCTGTAAATAGAAAAAGATAGTGATCCATCTGAAAGGCGGGTGACTAATGTGTCAAGAAATGGTAGACAGTTATTTGATTCTTTTTCTACTGTGAAGTGAATTTTGGGGCATTGGCTGTTTAGGTAGGTGACAAAAGCGTCCAAAGTGTCTTGTCCATGGGGCCAGATGGCAAACACATCATCTACATAGCGCAACCAAACTTGTGGCTTGTATGTAGCTGTGGTAAGTACTTTGTTTTCAAAGTGTTCCATGTAAAAATTTGCTAATGGGGCGGGGGGGGGGGGAAGAGGGTGGAATCCATAGCAGTACCATTAATCTGTTTGTAGAATTTCCCCCCCCCCCATGTAAAGTAACCTGCATTCATGGTAAATTGAAATAATTCAAAAATATCTGGGGGAAATTTAGACTTGATTAAATCAAGAGTGTCTATAAGTGGTACATTGGTAAATAGGGAGGTGACATCGAAACTAACCATGATGTCTGAATTTTTTAGGATTAGATTTTTAACCAGTGTTTTGAAATGGATTGAATTTTTTACAAAAGTAGAGGAGTTGCCAGTAAGAGGGGCAAGTGACTTAGCTAAATGCCGGGCCAGTTTATATGTGGGACTATCTATGCTATCAAGTATGGGACGTAGGGGAACATTAGTTTTGTGGATTTTTGGTAATCCATAAATACGGGGTGTTTTAACATGAATTGGTTTTATTTTCCTGATGATTTCTTTGGGCCATGATGTCACTTTTTTCAGTAATTTTCGGACTTTTTTCTTTTGCGACATTGTAGGGTCTCGATGTATACTTTGATACGTGGAACTGTCACATATGAGATCTTGCATTTTTTTGTTATATTCTTCTTTATTCATGATAACTGTTGCATTTCCTTTATCGGCTTTTGTAATAATCAGATTAATGGTACTGCTATGGGTTCCCCCCCCCGTTAGCAAATTTTTACATGGAACACTTTGAAAACAAAGTACTTACCACAACTACATACAAGCCACAAGTTTGGTGGCACTATGTAGATGATGTGTTTGCCATCTGGCCCCATGGACAAGACACTTTGGATGCTTTTGTCACCTACCTAAACAGTTTAGCCAACACCCCAAAATTCACTTCACATTAAAGTAGAAAAAGAATCAAATAACTGTCTACCATTTCTTGACACATTAGTCACCTGCCTTTCAGATGGATCACTATCTTTTTCTATTTACAGGAAGCCTACACACACAGGAAGATACCTACATAAACAATCACATCATCATCCAGTCCAACAGTACGGCATTTTAAAAACACTTACACACAGAGCCAGAGCCATTTGTTCTAACGATACAGCTCTGACCACTGAACTCCAGTACCTGCGCCATACGTTCTTAGCCAACGGCTACAACCCCTACAAAATAGAAAAAATACTACATAGGCCCATTACTCTGCCCCCCCCCCCCCTAATACACAAGAAAACAACATGACCATTTCCATTCCCTATATCAGAGGTACATCGGAAAAGATAGCCAAAGTATTGCTGAAACATGGCCTTCGCACCACCTTCAAGCCTCATGTCAAGCTGGCAACTCTGATCCGCTCACCAAAGGATAAACTTCACCCTTTAGCACACCCAGGAGTGTATGAAGTTCCATGTGACTGTGACTTGGCCTATTATGGGCAAACAGGAAGATCAGTGAACATCCGCCTGGAAGAACATGAAAGATACATTCGCTACTACTACTATGGCAAGTCGGGACTGGCAGACCACGCTTTGGACACTTCTTCACACAGGATTAGATGGAGGAAAACGAATGTGCTATTTAGGAGTCGTTATAGATCTGAAAGATTATTTTTTGAGTCAGCAATGGCTTTGAAGAATTCTCCCAACCTTAACAAATATGGTTGCATTAATTTGCCAAAAATTTGGGAGACGGTTATGCTAAGAAAAACTCCTGGATAACTGCTGCCTTTTTTTTTTTTTTTTTTTTCGTTAGAGGGTGCCAAAAATAGGACTTTAGATCTTTTGTCTTTTGCAATTATATTGTTTCACTCATTCACTGTCGTGTTTACATGTGTGTTGTGCTCTGATGATGCTGAGTTGGAAAATCAGCGAAATATTAGCGTTAATAAAACATCCTTGTGGATAAAAGTGTTTGTGGTGTTGTTAATACCGTGAAAAATAAGTCATGAATAACCATCAACGCCTAAGCTTATCAGTTAGATTAAAGTATAACAGCTAGATTTATTTAATTGAGTATGACAATTTCCCAAACTTTTGGAATAGTGAGACAATTGTTTTGTTTAAGATTAGGTCTGTGAAGAAGGCTTCAGCACTTTCTTTATATAAACATTCATGTTTATATATAGATCTATGTAGCAGCTTAGCGTTATTCCATTGGATCCTGTTGTTAGCGTTTTCAATTGCATGTTGCACAAGGCCAGATTTATGAGGTTTGATGAGATGGATGTGGTCTTGATGTTCAGAGATACATTTATTTATAGATCTTTCTGTTTGTCCATAGTAAGACAATTTACACAAACATGGTACTTTGTATGCCAGGTAGCATCATTGTTGAGAGTTTGTCTTTTGGAGAAGGTTAGCAAGTTGCAAATTTGGTTGATGAGTTTGTAGGTAGCAATGAGTTGATTTTTTTCATAATTTTTGAATGTGTATGGGGTGGGGGGAGTTCATTAGTTCTGATGATACTTCATGTACAAACTTTCTTTGTTTATGCTTGGATAAAGGATTAAAACAAACAACAGCATAGAGTAATTATTTGGACAAAGATCAAGTGTTAACTAATAAATAGTTATTAAATCTACTAGTTTCACCAAACTTTAGCTGTTGGCATCTTCAGGGTACAAGCACTTAGGTTAAAAAACATGGCACAAATATGAATAACTGTAAAATTCTAGCGATTATAGTTACAAACTAAAATAGCATTGAACGTGAGTGATACATGTATCGCGTGTACATGATTAACTAGTTGTTGCTAAGGAACATTCTGTAGTTTGCATTGAAGTTAATTTCCTGTGTTTTGAGAGATCTAATTAGGGTTTTCCATATCTCTGGGAGTATTAAGCCCTGGTTCCTATTAAGCTTATCAATAGAGTGAGCGACTGTAGCTGCTGCTTTAAACATTCGGGAGTGGTAGTCTTCTTCTATGTAAGGGGGACAGCTTTTATTCCACTCAATGACATGGTTAGTTTTAAAAAAAATGAGATGACAGGCCTGATATGTCTTGTCTGTTTTGTTTTTGACATAACCAATGTGCTCTTTCTGTCTAATTTCGAGGCTTCTTGATGTCTGCCCGATGTAACTTGAACCACATGAGCATGGAATATTGTAAACTCCAGCATATTTATAGAAAGAATGGTTATCTTTTGGAGATCTTAGTAGTTTCCAAATTGTTTCTATAGGTTTGAATGTCATTCTTATTATATTTCCAATATGGTAATATTTTTTAATTTTTCCACAAAATGTTGAGAGTTTCTGATGTAACTCTCTGAGTTATGGATATGTTGTTGTAAGAGTTTGGAGAGATGTTTGGACAATAAGTAGGTAGGTGAGTTGATTCCATCCACAATAGGGCATAAAGGAATACCATCTTTGTGCACTTTTGGAACACCATAGTCTTGGAGTTAAAGGGTGCATGGATTTTAGTTTTTTAATCAGATCTGTTGGCCAGTAGGATCTTTCGTTAAAATATGGTAAACAGACAAGTCTGATAGTAGATTGTTTACTTTATCCTTGCAGTCCTTGGTGTTCAGTATTACAGTACTGTCGCCTTTATCTGCCTTAAGTATTATGATGTCTTTATTCCTTTTTAGATTATGAATAGTTCTTCTATCTGGAGAGGTGAAGTTTTGTTTTGTGGTTTTAGGAGAGAGGAGGGTTAGTTTGAGATCATTTGCTATGTGTAGTGGTAATAATGAGATTGCTTTGTCTAAACTGCAGATGAATTCCACTTTAGGTATCTGTTGAGGAGCTATGGCATAGTTGAAACCTTTCTTGAGAATAGCGATTTCATGTTTCTTCAAGATGTGGTCTGAGAAATTAAGAATAACTTGGTTATCTGGTAGAGACAAGCTTGCTAGTCTCCTCAAACCACACAAAATAAGAGCGACATTCAAACCTATAGAAACAATTCAACTACTAAGATCTCCAAAAGATAACCGTCCTTTCTATAAATATGCTGGAGTTTACAATATTTCACGCTTATGTGGTTCAAGTTACATCGGGCAGACATCAAGAAGCCTCGAGATTAGACAGAAGGAACACATTGGTTACGTCAAAAACAACAGACAAGGCATATCAGGCCTGTCATTTCATTTTTCTATAACTAACCATGTCATTGAGTGGGATAAAAGCTGTTCCCCTTACATAGAAGAAGACTACCACTCCCAAATGTTTAAAGAAGCAGCTACAGTCACTCGCTCTGTTGATAACCTTAACAGGATCCAGGGTTTAATACTCCCAGAGATATGGAAAACTCTAATTAGATCTCTTAACACACAGGAAATGAACTTCGATGCAAACTACAGAACGTCCCTTAGCAACAACTAGTTAATCATGTACACGCGATACGTGTATCACTCATGTTCAATGCTATTTTAGTTTATAACTATAATCGCTAGAATTTTATAGTTATTCATATTTGTGCAATGTTTTTTAACCTAAGTGCTTGTACCCTGAAGATGCCAACAGCTAAAGTTTGGTGAAACTAGAATTTTTAATAAATATTTATTAGTTAACACTTGATCTTTGTCCAAATAATTACTCTAGTTAGATGATCAAGAAATTAAACCTTCATTATAAACAATAACATAATTAGTTCTCAAGTATAATATAATTTTTCTGGTATCGACATTCTCAACACTTCCTTTTTGTCTTTCCTCTTTTCATGAAAAACATTGATTGCATCTCCTCATTTCTATTCCTGTTAGGATATACTTATCCAACCATCTATCCTATCAGATATCCTCATCCAACATATTTTTATCCCAACAACATTTTGCACAAATGAACTCAATCAGTGAAACACTTTCATCTCCCTTATTTCTGATGCTCCTGACATTCATAAATAAACATGGTTCCTTTCCTTCATGCTTACACGGTGATTCAAAGACATTATGAAAATTGTGGAAACAACTATGCGTTAAAGTAAAACTTTAGTTTAACATAAACTAAAGTAGACACTCGACATTTCGACTTTCAAATTAAGATCATCATCTGGAGTATACACATATATACAAAAAACATATATATGGCAATACAGTGTACATGGTGTGCTAAAGTTACTAATTAACCATTAAAACTATTGGCCTGA
Source organism: Typopeltis vanoorti (assembly GCF_054136105.1). Taxonomy (NCBI): domain Eukaryota; kingdom Metazoa; phylum Arthropoda; class Arachnida; order Uropygi; family Thelyphonidae; genus Typopeltis; species Typopeltis vanoorti. The sequence goes on from NC_143571.1 coordinate 7,636,334, forward strand.
CATCTGGTGTAAAGAAAAAAAAAAACTTACTACATCGAAGCCAGTCCTTTATTATTAGGTCACAAAATTAAATTGAAGCTGGAAATTGAACGGAAATTCAAAGAAGCATGTGAAATTTTGATTAACCACCCCAATCTTAACAATAATTGTGGCATAAAAATCCCAAAAATTTGGATGGTTCACATTCAGCCCACTTAGTTTTCCAGCAAACTCTTAACTTCAGGACTCTAAGCAATTTTTAGCTTTTATTGGCCACTATCAATACTGATTACTATAAATTATATTATACTTATATAATTTTTTTTTAATGTGAACATGTTCTCCAGCTTTAATTTTATTTTGTGACCTAATAATAATAATAGAGAACTAGCTTTGACGTAGTAAGGTGTTTTTTTTTTTAACCTCAGAGGTCAGGCCAATAGTTTTAACAGTTAATCAGTAACTTTAGCACACTATGTAGATTGTAGTGCTGCTTGTTTTTTCTGTATATGTGTATACTCCAAATGACCTTAATGTGAAGGTCGAAACGGCAATTGTCTATTTTAGTTTATATTAAACTAAAGTTTTACTCTAATGCGATAGTTGTTTCCATAATTTTCATAATAAACACAGTTCATTTCTAGGTCTGTAACCAGCTACCATGCTACCTCTCAGCTGTGAATTCTTCACACCTGCCCATGCTTTCTTACCTTTATCATCATTTACTTCCAAAATCTCCTCACTCATCTACTCCCTGGTTGTCCCATTTCTCTGCTTACCATTCCCATACATGCATTCACTACTGCTTTTATCATGCATTATCCTTATGCCATATCTCTCTGTCCACCTGAATACTCCCCACAATTTCCTCCCATTTATTTTGCATTCCTGTTTTCTCTCTCTCTGTTCATAAGCACTTTGCCTTCACCTGTTTCACTCTCCTGATTTTTCACATCATCACTTACTTCCTCTGATTCTTGTTCACATCACTCATTACATTTCCTTCTAGCAACAATCTCTTTAGTTGACTCATAGTAATCCATTTAAATGCAGTCCATCATTTTTTTACAGCTTCATCTTTCCCTCGAATGTCTCCCATGCATTAACAAACTTGCACTCCTTTCTTCTCACATAGCTCTCCCAATGTACCGTTCATGATTCTTGCTAATTGTTGTAACTTGTCACATCAACAACCTTTTCTGCTATGCAGTTATCTTTCACTCTCCTTAGTAAACCTCCTAATATCTATCCTCACATTATCCTGTCCACACCAAATGATTTGGTGTGGACAGGATAATGTGATATCTAAGCCATCAATCAGGAATTATCGTGAGTATGCATATTTAAATAATTATAATACAGGAATTAACTCCCATAAATTATTATTTACATACTAATAAATAATAATTTACGTGAGTTAATTCCGGTATTATAATTACTCAAACTATCAATCACCCTGTTCATCTTCCCCTCCTGGAAAACAGACCTTGAGCATTCTCTTGTTCACCACACCTTTAATAATGAAATCTCCATATGTGACCACTCTCATGTCATTTGCCACCTTTTTCCCCCCTATTTTCTTTCATTCTGTGGCCTTGCAGGAGGACTTGAATAAATTGCATGAATGGGCAGGTAGGTGGAGCTCGCAGTTCAGCATTGCAGTTTTGAAATTTGGTAAGCAATGATGGAATACACTTGGTGGGAAACTTTAAAGGAGGTAGAGGAAATGAGAGATCTGGGAGTGGTGATGGTGGATAAAGATCTGAAATTCAGGGGCCACATTGCACAAGTTGTGAAGACAACACGTTGGATAATGGCAATGATGCAGAGGATCTTGACATTCAGAAATAAAGAGGTTTCATCCATTGTATAAGGCCTTGATCAGCCTCATATGGATTAGTGCACAGATCTGGTCCAGGTTTTCATGGTGGCAAGGATATGTTGGAAAGGGTCTAGAGAAGATTCACAAAGTTTATCAGTTGTCTTTGGAATGTGGAGTACAAGGACAGATTGAGAGAATGTAAATTGCAAAGCCTCTGAATAGGAGGAAGGGGGGGTGAGGATATGATTGAGACATATAAGCTAGTCAGGTGTTGTTATCAGGTTGACATGGAAGAGATTTTTTATAAAATGGAAGAGGGTAAAAAGAGGCTATCACTGGAAACTGTGTAAAGAGGGTATCAGCAGAGGAGTGAGGAGCAGGTTCTTTGCATGGAGAGTGGTTGGTGAGAGGAATCATGGCCCTGAGTGTGTTGCGAATGTATACGCATTGAATCATTTTAAGTTGGATGAGCATTGTGTGCAATAGTGTGTACCTCCCACAATGAGTCTCTGACTCCATGGAGGTCGGATGTTAATAATAATAATTCTTTTATGCCTTTTCACTCGCATCCACCAAATCTAATCTTGTTCATATACTTCATCTCATTTCTCATAAGGTGGTCAACTCAGTGTCTACACTTTCCTTCTTAAAATTCTGGCAAGCATTCTCTTTCTCTCTCTCTCTCCCTTTCTTTCCTGCTGTCATCACATTTTTTCATACTCTTTTATTCCCTCAGTTACATTTGCTTTTGTTCCGTCAATCTCTTTTGGCATTTATTTTCACGTATATCCTTCTGCATTGTACTACCAGCAGCCGCATGTGGTTGAGGATTATAATCCTCACTGCCTTTCATCCTTTGTCTAACATTGACTCATTCACTACTCATTTACTCATATCTTGGAGGCCATCAAAATATTACACCTTATGCAAATCCATACCTTCTCATTTTTCTTATTTACTCTCTCTAGAAATACATCCGTCATATTTTGCCCATGCATACATACTGCACTCATTTCTATAATAATACCTATTCCCATCATTAACACAGTTGCCTAACATTGTCGCTCTTACACATAGATGCTCACAATTCCTCCCAATAGAATTCAGTTTCCATGACTCTCAGTAGATCTTATATCAATTAATAATTTTTCAAGACTCCTGATGCCAATTCTTCTTATATTTAGAAGAATATAAGAGAATAAGAAATGAAATAAATAACAAAATAAGACTCATAAAACAGAATATCAGGACAGTTATTTTAAACAACTTGAATATGAATTTTACAGAGTACAGAAACAAGTATGAAGAATGATCCGAAATCAAAGAACAGAAATTTGTGATGACATAAATATTACCAATCATAGAAAGAGAACAGTGGGAAAGCTATTTTACAAATTATATTGAAGGCGGAGAAGAAATAAAAAATGTCTGAAATACCAAAGCCAGAAAATACAGATGAAATTGAAATAAATAATAATTTAATAGAATTATTCATCTCAAAATTGAAAAGGAAATCATCTGGAACTGATGTAATTTACCAAGAAATGCTAAAATATGGAGGTAAATAAGAAATGACTTAAAACACAAAAAATTTGATTAAACATATCTTTAAGAAACTGGGAATGGGTTCAAGTCACAATTTGATGATCTTTTGGCATTAGAGTACAGATTGCCCACAATGACCTCCATGGAGGTCTGATAATATCTTTGAGAAAAGACCAATTCCCAATGAATGGAGAATAAAAATTACAATACTAATATTTAAAAAGGGAACAAAATCTGAACCCAAAAATTATCAAGGAAGAAACTTACTCTGCACCATCCTAAAAATATATACAAGACTTAGAATCAAGACTAAATTATAATGATAAACAATAATGATTCCGTAAGGGAAGATCATGCAGTGATGCTATATTTGTTATAAAGCAAATAACAGAAAAAGCAGTGGTATTTAACAAACCAATATTTATTTGTTTTATTGACTTAGAGAAGGCTTTCAACAGAATCAGATTATAGGATGTCCTGAAAGTACTGGCATCAAGAAAGATACCACTGCAAATCATTGAAATAATCAAAGATATATAGACAAAAAAATGAATGTATAATAAGATATCAGAACATAAATACACAAAAAATCCATATAAGGAAAGGGATCAGACAAGGTGATTCTTTAAATCCTTGTTTATTTAATATAATCAGGGATGAAATATTAACAGAATTTAAGAAACAAATTAAATGGGAAAAAAATTTTAAGAAGAAAATTTAAATTTAGATATGCAGATGATGTATCATTACTCACAGAAAATGAAGATGATGTCCATAAGCAATTATTGAAACTCCTATAGATTTGAAACAGTTTTAACATGCAAATATCAAACAGAGAAATCAAAAACAATGGTAATTGCAAAAGAGCCAGTCAGATGTAAATTAGAACTAAATGGAAAAATACTGGAACAAGTAGTGAAATTTTAATACTTAGGAATAACTTTCAATCTGAAAATAAATCTGAAAGCACACCCCAACTCAACATCACCAGAGTTAAAGATCAGTATTAACAACATAAGAAGCCTGAATGGCAAAGAAATGGAGCTTGCTGAGGAATTAGATAAGTATGAGATCGACATAATAGGGGCGATTGAAACAAAAAAGACAAAAACTGGTGAGATATTTCTGAGCAATAAATACAAAATGTTATATTCAGGCAATAACAATCAAGGAAAAGAAGGAGTAGCCGTAGTATTCAACACTAAATACGAGGCTAATCTTCTTGAATGGCAGGCAGTCTCAAGTAGAATGACGTGGGCAAATATCAGAATGAGGAACTGGACAATGAGACTTATTTGTGCCTATGGTCCCACAGAAGGCTCTACTAAGGTAGGAGTGGAGGAATTTTTTGAGGCTCTAGAGAAAGCTACTGACACAATGAAAAAGGAAAGTTGGTCCTTGTTGGGGATCTAAAAAGCAGAGTAGGAAGTGATTGTCAGACATACAAAAAATTTTTGGGAAAATTTGGAGAAAAGAGCAAAGCTAATAATAATGGCAAATACCTGATGGATTTCTGCTCAAGACATGGACTGGCTATTACTGACACCATGTTCCAACATATAAATGTGCACAAATTCACATGGAGAGAAGAGGCAAGGAATAAGAAAAGTCTCATTGAGTATGTTATTGTTGATAGTGATGTTTTCTCCTTGGTGCAGGGCACCAGAGTGTACAGAGGATTTGAAATTGGTAACGATCACTATTCTAGACTAAACACATTAGACTAAATAGTGATCGTTACCAATTTCAAATCCTCTGTACACCAGAGTGTACAGAGGATTTGAAATTGGTAACGATCACTATTTAGTCTTGAGCAAGATAAAATTCAATTTCATATTGAAAAGAATGACACGTAAAAAAGTTTTAAAGGGAATAAAAGTTGAGCAGCTCTCATATGTGAACTGTAGACTAAAATACACAAATATTATTGAAAAAAAAAAATGAAAGAGTTTGAGAACAAGAACCAAACCTTGGAGATTCAGTGAAAAAACCTTGAAAAAAACCCTGATTGATTCAACCAGAGCGGCATGTGGTGAGGTTGTCTGCAAGGATAGAAAAATCAGAACTCCATGATGGACACAGGAAGTTAAAGAGGCAGTGAAGGAAAAGAAGAAAGCATACCAAAAGTTCCTGGCAAATAAGTCAGCTTGTGCTCTTAGAGAATACAGACAAATGTAAGAAAGCTAAACACTGTATAAAACTAGCTAAACAAAAGTCATGGGAGGACTTTGGCAAGAATATAGAAAATAAATATCAAGAAGTTGATAAGATATTCTGGAGGTTGTTGAAGAAGCTTAGAAATGGAGGAAAAAGTGCTGTAAAAGGAGTTAGAAACGATAAAGGTGACATGAAAACTAGAGAAAAAGATATCCTTGAAGTATGGAGTAATTACTTTGAAAAACTGCTAAATGAAACAAGCAGTGATAACAGCACAGTGGTAAAAAAACACTGACCAGGCATGCAGTCAGGAATACATATCCATACTTGAAGTAGAAAAAGCCATCAAAGGCTTGAAATGTGGAAAGGCAGCAGGAGTAGATGATATTCATCTCCAGAAATGCTGAAGTATGGTGGTATAAAAGTCTTACAGTGGCTGCACTGCATAGTTCAGAAGGCCTGGACAGAGGGGTGAATTCCTGATGATTGGAGTACAGCTCTAGTAGTACCCATATATAAAAAGGGAAATAAAACTCTGTGAGAATTACAGAGGTATTTCCCTACTGAGTGTTTCTGACAAGATTTATGCCAGTATACTTGAGAAACGGTTGAGAAGAATTGAGGAAGAAAAGCTTGGTGAAAAACAAGCTGGATTCAGGCCAAATAGAGGTTGTCAGGATCAGATTTTCACTTTACAACAATTAGTTGAGAAAACATGGGAATATAACAAAGATCTGTATTTAAGTTTTGTCAATCTGGAAAAGGCATATGACAAGGTGCCAAGAGAGAGAAGCTATTCTATACGCTACAGTTATATGGTGTCAATGGGGCATTATATAAAGCAATACCTAGTCTTTATTTGAGTTGCAAGTCAGCAGTTAGAATTGAAGGAAGTACAGAAGATGGTTTAATGTAAAATCTGGTGTGAGACAAGGATGTACATTAACCCCTCTGTTATTCATTATCTATTTGGATCACATTATGAAGGAAAGTGATATTAAACATGATATCAGAATTGGAGATGTTAATGTCAGCTCTTTGCTTTATGCGGATGATGTTATACTTCTTAAATAAATCTGTTACAAGTTTGCAAGATTCCCTAACTAAATTGAATAACTGTTGTACTAAATATGGTATGAAGGTCAGCAATAAAAGGACAAAGACAAGGAAAATAGGTAGAATCGTTGAAAATGTCACCTGTGTGTTGTGAACGGAGAATTTGTGGAACAAGTAAAACATTTCAGCTACTTAGGCACGATTTTTAGTGAAGATGGTAAATTAAATATGGAAATAGACAACAGAATCAACAAAGCTGGTATGGTAGGAAGTCAATTGAATAAATTCATATGGAATAAGAGAGAAATTAGTCGGAACACTAAATTAGCTGTATACAAGACAGTGTTCAAACCAATTTTAACTTATGAATCTGAGAGCTGGGTCAGAAGTAAAACACTTCACCAAAGATTAGAGACCGCAGATATGAGAGTCCTGAAAAAGATTATAGGCGTGAACAGATGCCATCAATGGCAATATCATATTAAAAACGAGGATATTAGGAAAGAACTTGACGTTGTCTTCATCCAGGAATGCATTAGCAGAGCTAATCTCAGGTGGTATGGTCATTTAAACAGAATGAACGAGGAAAGATTAGCAAAACAAGTGTTCTCTGCCAGGTTGGCAGGAAAACGACCCAGAGGAAGACCAAGATATAGGTGGATTGATACGGTACCAAGTGCCTTAGATGATAGAAATATAAGATCTGATAATGTTGGAGTCTTGACAAATAACAGACTGATTTGGAGGAAAATTGTAGATAGGAAGTTAGTAATGATGTAAATTTTTCATGTAGTACTATCATATCCTGTACACCCCTTGAGTGAGGGTACATGTCAGGAATTTGATGATGAGGAATAACTTTGAACAATGAAAATATAATACAGGATGAAGTGAAAGAATAATCCTTGAAGGCTAATAAACTGTCAGGATATCTAAATTCAACTATATGGAAAAACAAAGATCTAACAGAAATAAGAATATATAAATCAATAGTCTGACCAATATTGACGTTTGCATGTGAAACAAGAATAGAAAACATCACAAATACAACACACGAAATTATAACAAAAAAAAAAGTTAACAAAATACAATTTGGTAGAATAAAAAAAAGGAAAATATATATAATAATGCCAATTACAACCATAAACCATTAATAAGAATAGAGAAGATTGGAATGAAATCAACATGTTAATTGGATGGACCCAAAAAGAATAGTGAAACTAGCCAGAGACCGGAAACCAAATAAGAAAAGATCAGTTGTTAAACCAAATAAGTGATGTACAAACTGTCTGTATTGAAATATTAAAGATGCAATTGTTGCATGATAGTGATACAAATGAAATGAATTTGATGTAAATTTTTCCTCTTCATTCATCTCTTCTACTGCTGTTAGTGTAACAGACTTCCATTTTAAGTGTTTTTCCTAGGAATACAATCCTCAACTCTTCAATCTAAATGTGAACAAATTCCTTTTTGTACTTCTCCACAGTTGTGACACTTAACATTGTTTAAGTGTCACAATGGCTGAGATTACAGGTGGGGTGTCATAACACCCCACCTTTAATCTCAAAGGTGTCAACTGTTGGTTATATATGGTGTTCTTTCATAATAAGTTTCTTTACACCATTTCCTTTCCTCATTTTTGGCTGTTGCTAGTTTTCTGCATATCTAAAATTATCTTTGAAGTTCTGGCCATGTTAATTTCAATAAAGCATCTCCAAACTCTATGCTCAAATGTGACAGATTCACTATATGCATTCATTAAACATTTAATAATTTTGGACATTGGCACATGTTCTTGTGTCAGGACTTTGATGACAGTAGTGTTTCTAAAGTTCAGTTTAGCTCAACATAGCTTCACAAACATCTCATGTGAAAAGAAAATACTACTAATTTGATGACATTTGATACAGATACTACTAAAACTATGGTCATTCGTAATACAAAATATTGTCTTCTACATAAAGGGGAAACTGTGACAAAACTTCTTAAAGTCTGTGTCTGATATCTGTAAAGTATGGGATAAATGCACAAAATACTCATTATGCAACAATTTCCTCTTCCAGTCTCCAGCACTTCCATGTAATTCAGATACTGTAACTTGCTGT